>NW_016803211.1:1098467-1133261 GCF_001698545.2 Rhinopithecus bieti
AAAACACTAAAAATAGAGCTACCATACAATCCAGCAATCCCACTGCTGGGTATATACCCAAAACAAAAGGAAATCAATACATTGAAGAGATATCTGCACTTCCATGTTTGTTGCAGCTCTGTTCACAATAGCCAAAATCTGGGAGCAAACTAAATGTTCATCAACAAATGAATGTATAAAGAAAATGTGGTACATTGTGTACTGTATATACAATGCAGTAGTATTCAGACATAGGAAAAAATAAGATTCTGTCATCTGCAACAAGGATGAAACTGGAGGTTATAATGTTAAGTGAAATAAGCCAGACACAGAAAGACAAATATCGCATGCTCTCACTTATTTGTGGGATCTAAAAATCAAAACAATTGAACTCATAGAGATAGATAGGTAGAAGGATGGTTACTAGAGCCTGGGAAGGGTAGCAGGAGTATGTGGGAGAAATGGGGATGGTTAATGGGCACTGAAAATAAATAGTAAGAATGAATAAAACCTAGCAATAGCACAACAGAGTGACTGTAGTCAATAATTATTTAATTGTATATTCAAAAATAACTAAAAGAGCGTAATTGGATTGCTTGTAACGCAAAAGGTAAATGCTTGTGGGGATGGAAACACCATTTTCCATGATGTGATTGTTACACATTGCATAGCTCTATCAAAAAAAAGTCATGTATTCCTTATATATATACACCTACTGTGTATCCATAAAACTTAAAATTAAAGAAGAAAATGTATAGTGTCTTTTATAACTTAAAATATAAAAAAAATTTGGTTTATATTTCCATTGTTGATTTCTATTTTAATTACATCATGATTAAATATGGGGATCAGTATAAAGCAAAGTCTTTGAAATTTGTTACTTGAATTATGACCAAGCACATGGTCATTTTTTAAAAATATTTATTTCCTAATCTTTTAGCACAAAATTACATATTTACATATATATGTGAAGAAATCTCCAGTTAATTTTAGTGTTCAGTTCTTTGATTTGCATTGTTAATTGTGTTTGTTTGATTAGTATAGATCTATTTGTGATCAATTATCTTTTTCTTCCTATCTCTCTCAATCTAAAAGTGTTTTTATTTTGTGTTTCTTACTTAAAGATCTTGTTTTCTATGTTGAAGTTATTTTCTCTGAGCAGTTTGGAGATATTATTACATCTTCTGGTTTTCAGGGCTGTTAAAGTATAATAGTCATTATCAATATAATTTGTATTCCTTTGTTGGTGACTTTTCTGTCTAGCTGTTTTTTAAAGCATTCAATTCCTGTATTGGTATATGTTTGCGTTTCATTGATTCTGAAAATTTTCAGCATCATATTTTCCAGTTTTACCCTTTCCCCTATTCTTTATTTTTGTTCTTGTATGACAGATCAGACTTACTCATTAACATCAGGTGTTTTTATTTCATCAACCATTGGTGACTAATGAAACTTTGAATCACCTGGGAAGCACATTAGACTATAGATGCTCAACCCCAGCTACTGCGATTCAGAGTTTTCAGGAGGCAGGGCCCTGGCCACCAGCACATAAATGAGTCTCCAGGTGACTCTAATGAACCACAGAGTTTGAGGACCACTGTAACTAGGCAACTGGGAACGTAGGAACCAAGATAAGATTGTGCCTTGTGTAGTGAAAGAATGAAAATGTTGGGGGAAGAAGTTTGGCACACAGGACAGAGTACACAGGCAGAGAGAATCATAAGAATGCTAAAGCAAGGGCTGCTTGTTCCATTTGCAATCTCAAAGCCAACACTACCCCACTTCATCCTAGTGTGACTTCGTCATATGGGGGTTTCAGCTGTAGCCTTTCACTTTACTGTGAAGTTTTCTCAGAAATTGACTTGGAAGAAGCGCATGCCTGTGTCCCTGAGACATGTCTTATGTTTTTTATATATATATATATATTTATATATATGCATATATATATGTATATATAGAGAGAGAGTGTGTGAGAGAGAGAGAGAGAGATTTCAATTCACAAATCATAGTTGAAGGGTTCCACAAAAGTACAAGGTGCTATTCTTTTTCCCAAAGCACCACTCAGATAATACGCAGGAGGCTGAGTCCACTAAAGGATCCCCCAAAAACTCCATTGTTTTACAGGTACTCTTGGCCTAAGTCTTTAAAAGATTCAGGAAAATAAATAAAATTTTCTCACACAAATTATCGCTTTGGTTTTGTGATTCGTCAATAGGCTATTAAGTGATTTTCAAATCAGCTAAAAAATGAACCATCACTTATACACACCCACACACACACACACCATTTTAAATTCTGAATCAACACAGCCACTTCTGCTATATTTAGCTTTTTTTCTTTTTCTTTAGGCAGCTGGTTCTATTGTTGTATGGATTTGTTTCATAAGAGATGTCGTTGGGGCAACCCAAAAAGAGATTAAGAAACTAGAGCTGCCTGTCATTAGTTCCTGACATCTTAGACCTTAGTGATCTTATCTCTGGGACAGAAAAGAGCAGAGTAGACATAAGGATTACACAGAAATCATTAAGTGTAGTATTAGTGAAACAATCACCTGGGAAGAGAACGTACCCCCTCTGCCACAGTGTGATTCCATAGGAAATCAACACACTAAAAGGAACACACACATCAGGCAACATCAGTATTGAAGGAAAAACTTCCAAAACTGAGTTTGTCATGTCAGATGTAGAAGTCTGCATGGAGATTTTCAGTTGCTTATCTGGATGTGGTCATATTGAGCTGGGAAAAAGCTCAGCCCAGGCTCACTGAACTGGAGTGTAACAGCCCCTTCATGCCTATTGCACCTGGTAGGTGTGGGGCTGCCTGATGACCACGAAAGGTCAGCCTGACTGGCCCTGTGCCTTTGTCCTGCTTGCAGGCGAATTTGCTTCTACCTTGCAGATATCAGCATTTATAACCATTCCCTGCTTGACCCATGTTCAGGATGTGTGGATACTGCGACATTTTAGAAACTATTTTTCTGAATTGCTGTCCTGGATCTAAGATATTTGTACACAATCTGTTTGGCAAGCTAACTACTGCTACTGTTACTTCCACACTTGAATGACTAAGCAGAGCACATGATGTACATTAATTTTATGAGCTCTGGACTGATACTTCTTAAACTTCATTTTAATCTGCATTAGCTCATTGTTTGCTTCCGAAACATGTATTCTCCTGAGAAGCAACTCTTGCCCACAGCCTTAATAATGTGTAGATTGGGTTTTGTGAGATTTCCGCCTTTCTTCTCTGTCACTACCTCTGCTCTCTCTATGTGATTATTTCCCCTTTTACTGTAAAATAACTTTGGTTTTTCTTAATTCTGAATTTTAATAAAGGAAATTTCTATAAACTACATAGAAGCATGACAAAGAAAATTGACTCCAGATCTTTGCAGAAATACTGACCTTATATTTTAACTAAAATGCATAAACCAAATGTTTTTAGGCTATCTTGGTAGCATAGATGATGGAAAATTGTTTCAATATCAGCCATTAGATGGCAGAAAAAAGAAAGCGAATATACTATTACTCTAGGGTTGCTGGGGAAGATTCATTTAATATTTGAGACATACTTATATTTAAAAATATATTTATTGTATATGTGGAATTCCAATTGCACTTGGTGTCCAGTATTTTTATTTGCTAGATCTGGCAACCCTATATTACTAGGATGTGCTGCATTTGATATTAAAACCATTCTCAAGGCTTACTTTGTTATCACTCACAACAAAATATCAAGAGCTTTTTTCTTTCTGTTTTTGCATATTTCCACATATGCAAAAATGTCTAATGCCTGTGTTACTCCTTCCTGGGTTCCCTAGGTTTCTCCACCGCCTAAGACCAGCAACCTCAAATGTTGGAGACCTTTTAAATCAGTTATTTTCCAATGAAAAATATTTCAGATTCAATTGCTATTCAAGTGCTTCCTGTATCTCTGTACTGAAACTTAATGGTTTCTAGCTCTAGGTTTTTAGAAGCAGAAAGCATGGTTTTGCTAAATGCAGAAAAGAGTTGCTGAGGACACTGGGAATTCTAGACCTGCAGAAATGTAGTATCTTCATTGACCAGTGTGCAGGGGAGCCGCAGAAATGGCAGGATCCCAGACTTTAATGTCAGATGAGCCTTGCTGGGTTCTTGGCAATGGCAACAATTAATCAAGGGAACTTTGGCAATTTGTTTATGTGTCATAGAGTTCTTCATTCATTAAAAATTAGAGATAGATGGATACATGTTAGTATGTGCTTTCAACAAGGCAACAAATGAAAAGTAGTTGTTGTGGGATAAGATTTTGGGGTATTATCCAATATGTTGTTTGTTGCCAGTCAAGTTAACTATCTTGGCCACGACAGCTGAGGCAGGCAGCCATTGTCTTAGGAAGAAGGCAGATCCCCAGCAGAAACAAAAACAGTATTCCCTCCATTGCTCAGGTCTGAGTTTCAAAATAGACAACAGTATGCTGTGCTAATAAGTGTTTAGCTAACAAGCAACTCTTTAAAAAGAAAAAAAGGCTGTGATTTGCAGCACTTACGATTTCTGTGTTGTAAATATTCCCATCATGTCTGATTTCAGCCTACCAACGTGACATCACTGAACTCAAAGTTGACAGGACATGCACACAGGCCACTGGGCTTGGAGAGTGTTATTTTGAAACTCCCAGAGTTGGATTATATTTTTTAGCCTTGGAAGAAGAAAGATTCAGGATATAACGTGATACAGTTTCCTGCTACACAGAAAGTGCACACAAATTTTTCATATGCCGATAGGAGAATCGTGGAGTGATTCAGAGGGGATCAAACTAATAAATGGCCCAGGCTATATGCCCTTGTGGTCTGGGTGTGGTGAGATAATGGAAACCTAAGTAGAAAGAAAACTCCAAACGTCTTACTGTGTTTCCTCTTTGAAATTCCTTAGATTAGAATAACTGTGTGCCATTGTTAGGCAGAGAAAGGGCCTAAGGTAAGACTTCTGACTCTCCAAGATTGTCTGGTAGCATGGAGAGAATCTACAAAAATTTAAGCCTCCACAGTTAAAGGTGCAATATTGACTGGCATGTGGATACAACTCTGGAAGGCCCAGAGACCTCTCTTTTTGTATCTCTTTCTAAGGATCTTGCTTATTTTTTCAGTCCTCTCCTCTGTGTCATGGGAGCTAGAGTCCTGAAAACAGCACTTCCTAGCCTGCTGTGCCTGCAGAATTACCACTTGTATTCCACCAGTGAGAAGTGCTTGGTGAGGTTTGATAGGTGGAATAGAAGAATATTTCATTATGGTCCTGTGCCTTTGGGCAGAGTGTAGACCTCAGCAGACAGCAGACATGAGACAGCCCCTTGAGAATCAACCATCTCAGTGCTGCAGTGGATCCCACCTATGACCAGATTCTACTTTCAGACCCTCTGATAGAAACCCTTGTCCGGTGACTGCCTATATACTTCCAGTGATCAGAAAGTCAATAGAACTAGAGACATCCTCTTCTACACTGGACAAATCTAACTGTTTTTGAAAGAAAATGAAACTTTTGAAAGTATTTAATTATTTCTAAATATGTCTTTAAAAGTCACTTTATACCCACATTCTCTGTGCACTCCTTGTATTTAGTTCTGGGTAAGTTGGAAAGGCCTATTGTGATTTATTCATTGTCATTGAGTTATAGCATAAGTTATTATCAAGGTTTAAGAGGAGTCATCCTTAGATTCAGAATTGAAGCGGCGTTGCTGTCTAGGATAAATGCCTGAGTTTCATCATCTCACACTAGGAAAACAGAGGACGCAGACACACAGGAAGTGAGTTTAAGAGTAGAGGCTTAACAGGCAAAAGAACGAAAAAGGAGAATAGCTTCCTCTCCTGCAGAGTGAGACATACGATGGGGACATGAAGTGGGGGTCTTCTGGTTCTGTGGTGAAATGCCTGGGGTTTTATAGATGAGCTTGAAGAGGCAGTGTCTGACTTACACAGGACCCAAAGATTGGTTGGACTAGGTGTGCCATTTACATAATGTGCAAAGCTGGTCACCCCACCCTAATCTTTTATTATGTAGATGGGGTCTCTACCTGGCCGATGCCATGTTGTCTGTTCCTTACTGTACATGTGGTTGTCAAGAAAAAGGAAAGATGGAGCCACCATATTAAACATGCCTAGTCCTCAGATAGCCTTTTCGTATTGGCACAGCTGCTGGCTTTCACCCGTGCAAGGCTTGTCTATGTCTGCAGGGTCGATTTCACAGGCTGATTTTTGTTAGAAAAGAAATGATTTGGGAGCTGCTTTTTATTAAAAGGGAAACCTTACCAACGACTCTCTTACCCTCACTATCTGCCTAAATAATTTCTCTTTAGCTCCTAGATCAGAATCACCCTCCAATCTTTTACACTAATACCATCATTTACTCCTTTCCTATATTTAGTTATGCAGTGTTTATTAAGGCGTTGTGCTTACACTGGGAACCAGTAGTCTCAGGCTTTCATACAACTTACAGTCTAACAAGGAGATACACAGGTCAACTAGGACCTAAAATACAGAGAACAAAGTGTTACTACAAAGCTAACACAGGTGTATTGGTAACACATAGAAAAGGCTCTCAACTTAGACTTAAGGGAACATAGGAAGCTTCCTTCTATGGTTTTCCAGAAGTATGGAATACGAGAGAAGTGAGTAGAAGTTGAATGCAGTGTGGGATGACGGAGCTCTCGCAGTTGAAAGCACTTGTCAGAAAAGGGTATGAGCCAAAAAGAGTGTAGAACGCTGAGTGAAGAACAGCGTACCCAGTGTGGAAAGTCCCTCAGCACCTGAAGGGGCCAGAGGAGCCACTCCACCAGTTCATAACTCATCACCCAAGGCCCAGCTGACTGAGCAAGGAAAACAAGCCAGCAGGAAACACAAGATAGGCCTTGGCCTACACAGAGTAGTTAGAGGAGAAGTGAAATGTGTTGCAGAGCTGAAAAACTACAAGTGACTAGAAAAAGAGCACATAGACTACCAGTGGATATAAATTGTGGGTTGACACAGAGTGAGGTAAAGTAGCAGAAAACAATTCCAGGTAATCTGAGAGGAGAATTTTTTTCTCAAGGTCTCCTGGGTGTTAAAGAGGTCAAATTTTATTAGAGGTACAGATATTTTATGTTGATTAATTATAAATGAATTGAGTACAAAAAACTTGTTGTTTTTTCAGCCATATCCTGTAATATTTTAAATCAATGACCCTACAATAAAGGATACCATTTTTCTTCAGCTTTTTTTGACTACCAAGAAACTCAGATTTGGGCAATTCATTAGGAAAGAAAAGAAAGGAAAAGGAAAAGGAAAGGAAAGGAAAGGAAAGGAAAGGAAAGGAAAGGAAAGGAAAGGAAAGGAAAGGAAAGGAAAGGAAGGAAAGGAAAGGAAAGAAAGGAAAAGAAATATGCATATATATATATATTTCTGAAGTTCCTATTAAGTCATTTGTTTATATACTTGGTTAGCCAGAGCTGTACCTCTTTCTTTATAGAGCCTGGGCCAGCAAGGAAGGCGCCAACTTTCCAACATAAAGGGAAGAGAACTGTAATTCCTGGGTAACAATCCAGCTGATTAGTTCGAGAAGATTACTGGAATTCTAAGGACTGAAGAAATGTAGGTTTTCTGACCATAAAATTATTTTCAGCACCACCCTAATACACCCTGTAAAGGGCATTCGTCCATGGCTAGACAAACTGACCAAACAAGGGAAGGATGTAGTATGAGACGCTTTCATCTATGTTAACATAGAGTGAGTGTATCACATGCATTTGGCTTGCTCACAAACTGAAAAAAATATATATATGCATTTACATATATGTATATTATATAGGTATATTATATATATGTATATTATATATATACACACACATACATACAAATCTCTGTAGTGTTCACATTGTAAAAAGACATCCAAAAAGGGAGTTTATCATGGCGAAATCGAAATTATGAACTTATGACACACCGTGTAACAAGAAACTCAAGAGCTTTAAGTGTAAAAATATCACCCTGAAGCCATTTGTTCCAAAGATAACTTGGAGAAAGTTTGATTTAGCAGACAGGACAACCAAAAGGGGCACACTGGAGAGGTAGGAGAAGAGTATCCCCTCTACACTGCTGAACCCACAGCCTGATAGATGGGAAGAGCAATGAAGCGCTCTGAAAAGCACAAGGTGATTTTGGTGGATTAGGCTTATGTGCCCAAAGTGCAAATAAATATAAGAGTTTTCCATTTTCTCAGAAGAGTCTGCTATACACAGGACTAAACAAATGAGATGCTCTATGTAGACTGACCTGAAGACCTTCCTTTCCAACAACACCTCCTTCAACTTTATTCCACAGACCTTCCGAGGTCACCCCTCTATATTAACACATTTCCCCATGAATTTTCTTCTTTAACATGCTGACATGTCTTGTGAACATTATTTTTTTCTATATGAACAAAAATATATAGGATACCTGATTTATGTTCCATTTTTAAAATAACATCTCTTGAGAGTTGGAAGTTCATTCAAAGCATTATCAGCAAGATTTTCTTATATAATATATATGGAAAATATATGGATGAGTATCTGACATTACTTGATGGACTCATTGCATTCTTTGGCCAGAAGCTCTCCAGTGGAGCACCTGTGCTGGGACTCTCTTTGGTGCTGTCCAATTCAGAAGTGAGGCCAGATGAAGTAGAAGTAAGATCTGCAGGCTGGAGTTTCATCCAGAGAAATCTTCTTGGCTGTGAATCAGCACAGGAGCATAAGGTGGGGACAGTGAGGGATAGCAGTAAAAACAGCAACAGAAACAGAAAGCGGAGAAAGGGTAGCTTCTAGGAATTGCTTAAAGAGTACAAGAGTGCAGAAGTCAATAAAAGGAAACTATTGGTGGTGACAGAAACCAACGATGTTGGAGACTCTTGTTAATGGAAAGCTACCTTGAGAATTGAGTATAAGTCCTAAGCTTTGCATTTTAAAAAAATGGAAAGCAGCCATTTCATATTTCAAGAGTGTTCTCCCTTAAGAAAATGAGTGGTATACGATCTATTTCTATTGTGGTCTGTGAGCCACAGCTTCCTAACTGTGTAAAAACAACACTTGGCTGAACAGTGACTACAAGAAGAAAAAAAAATCTATCACTTTTACAGCACAATGGAAAGAACGAAAAAAAAATTGAAAATTTCCTTTGCCATGGAATTTCCTGCTGGATAGAATTATTCCTGCATCCTTTTCTTCTAGCTGTCATGACTAGTTAGGGTATAGAACAGGGACCACCTCTCTTTGGTATAATGCCACACTGAATTAATCCAACTTGGAGTCATGGATCATGGGAGCCTAGAACCTTTAAGCCTGATCAGTCTGCAAACATCCAAAACAAGTAGTTTTTCTTCTCTTGTTTCCGGTAATACACAGAGTATTTTAAGACATTATGCCCACATTTCTCTGATATGCTTGACTTTTGAAGAGAAAGCAAAAGGAGTCCCCTCCTCAAATACTATCTTAAAGCTGCTAATTCATTAGCCATCCAGATGTTGGTAAAAGGAATGTCCACTTACTGTTTTTAAACCTGTAGACCATACTGAAAGCAGCGGCCAGCATAAGTAACAAATGTCATGAAAATAGTTAGTGAAACGTTAAGTGAAAGTAGCAATTTTATGCAATTACTTTAAGTAGCTTCAAAATCTTTATTTTCCTGGCATCACATAGAGAGTTTTTCTAATTTGATATCCAAACACTCGTATACAATATCTAAAGAAAAGAAATGTTTAAAAACTCCCACTAACAGAACCCAACCAGATATTGCTTAAATCTTAATATTTTGACTAGGGGAATATGTTTAAATCCCGAAGAATGGAAAATAGCATGCCTCAGTCTGAGGAATGCTAGTGTTCTTTCCACGGCAGGCTCACTTGGGTCAAGTGAGTGTAATTACTTCTATGGAGCCAGTCTTTGTTCAAAGGGTTGATACTTCTCCATTGCCGTTTGGAATTGCTGAAAGTTACAATGATTCACTTGGGTACAATTATAAGCATTGCTTTTCAGAAAATCTTACATAAATACTGCTTGGAAGAAAGAAGGAAGCTGAAAGGATACATCAGTAATCAGAAAAACTTTCAGAGTTTTTTTCATCATTTGTAATTACTTGGTTACGGAATTATAGGTAAAAAGTCATGTGCTTCTGTCACCATTGTCCATAGCAAAAAACACACAAAAATATAATGATCCTAGAGAAATACTTGCACATGCAAACACACACACACACACATACACACACACACACACACACACACACATATACATACATATGACCATATGTTTGCAAGAAAAAGGGAAGTGAGACACACATGATCATTCCCTTGGCTGGATCTGATCCCATGTAGGAACACAGATATTTTGCCACATGCAGATTTTTAGGAAGGATGTTGGAGGGACTCCCTTTGCTCACCACAGCAAGGTGGCATCCTGATTTGTGTTATTTCCATGTGCCCTGATGATAATCATTCTGACTCATGAAAGACTACTCTTGGAAGATTATCAGGGCCACACAAGTCAGGTTCTGTGGCCAGCAGTCAATTGTTGGCTGGGAAAGAGCCAGGTTTTGAGAAAAAGAGAAATTTATTCTGGATTTTCCTACTTTTCTCTGCCGCCAGAATCTATTGTTGGAGGAAAAATCAAGCAAATACTTCAGCCTACTCTCTGTAGTTCTTAAAACAAATCTCCACCCCTTTCTCCTTTATTCTAATATGCTGTGTGGCAAAGCAAAATTCCACTGGTGCCGTTTAAACATAAAAGCAAAGCCACAAAAATTTGCTGCCTCAATTTGAATTCCAGAGCATAAAAGAGATTCTCAGGTTGCCTTCAGACTGTGCTGTATGTGAACTTTGTGTTATTCAATTGCTAGTTATGGCCAGGCCCTAGAACTCTCTTTTCCACAGCTGAGATGTTTCCTGCTATCCCCACCTTCTTTTCTCTAGTCAGTGTTCCTGGTTAGGTGCAGTTAGAAGCTCAGCTGAGCTAGAAGTATTCCACTGGACTTGCTAAGAGTAAACTGGAGGGATCCTCTAGAGAAGTGGTTCTCAAACTTTAGTGTGCATTAGAATGACCTGGAGGGCTTATTAAAACACACTTTCTTGTGAGCCTCACTACTAGAGATTCTTGTTGACTGGAGGCAGGTTGGGGGAGGTGGGGAGCTGGGAATTAGAATTTTTTAAAAGTTCCCAGGTGCTTATGCTGCTCAGAAGGCAACACTTTGAGCAGCATCTGTCTAGTGCTATTCATAGACACAAATCTAGACAATAGGAGAACTCACTGGCTTATGTATTCATTCATCGAACATTAGTGACATGTCCCAAGCCCTCTGCCAGGCTCTGTGATACACACCTGAATAAAGCCCAGAGCAGTAGGGATGGCGCATATGCTTAATAATATGTTATGGGAAGTATACATAGAAATATGCACAAAGAAGAGTGGGGTGCAAAAGAGGGGAGGCTCAAATCTCTCTGGATGTGTGAGTGGGGTCAGGAGCTAGCATGAAAAGTTTGAAGAGAAGATCAATGCTGGGCCACATCTTGAAAGGGAAGTCCGGAGCCATAGCAGGGTAGCACCATAAAGAGTGGTCTTAGATTGTAGTAGAGAATATTACATGGAGATCTGCAGAGGAATAGAGCCTTGGAAAGAGGAAGAGAGGAATGGAAAGCAGATATAAGACTTGAATAGTCTTTGATAGTCAAGGCTTGGTTAAAACATGAATCCTAAAAGAAGCAATAGAATAGAAGATAGAAA
Source organism: Rhinopithecus bieti (assembly GCF_001698545.2). NCBI lineage: Eukaryota > Metazoa > Chordata > Mammalia > Primates > Cercopithecidae > Rhinopithecus > Rhinopithecus bieti. The sequence continues at coordinate 1,110,201 of NW_016803211.1, forward strand.
GAATACAATAGTGCTAATAGGATTAAAAACAGTTTGAACAAGGGGAATGAAGGAAGGGAGATGATCAAGGATGAAGATCAGGATTAGCGGGGGAAGGAAATGAGTTTGTTTCTGAACACATAAAATTTAGGTGCCTATGGAGCATGAAGTTAGACCTCTCTATTGCCTAATTCCGTCTTTCTAGATGGACATGCAAGCTCTGGACCCCAGGAGAGAGATTTGGACTGGGATTACTCAACTTTGACCTATGAGCATTTGAATTCTCAGAAGTGAATGAAGCTGCCCATTTTTTAATCCATTCATTAAATGTTTACTGAGCACTTAGTACACGTCAGGCACATGTGAGGAGTATGTTAGTTTTCTGTGGTAACAAATTATGACAAATTTAGTGACTTAAACCAACACAGATTGAGCATCTCCCCACTGTCCAAGTGAGAAATCCAGATTGGCTGGACTGGTTTACCTCCTGTAGAGTTAACAAGGCTGACCTCAAAGTGTTGGCAGGGCTGCATTCCTTCCTGGAGTCTCTAGGATGTGTCTGTTTCCAAGCTCATTTAGGTTTTGGTAGAATTCAGTTCCTTGAGTTTGTAGGACTGAAGGTTCCATTTCCTTGGCTGTCAGCCAAGCTGTAGTTTCCACCTAGAGGCTGCCTGCACTCTTTCTTACTCCTTCCTGAAGATTCCCTTCAGCAAACATGAATCTTCAGGAAGGATGATTCCCTGTGGGCTGGGTCACTCTCACCCTTCTAGTCTCCCTGACTTCCTTTCTGCTATACCTCTCTGCCGCTTCCTCCTCTGAGACACCACTCAGTGAATTTTCTCTGCTTTTAAAGAGTCATGTGATTAGATTTAGCCTGCTTAGGTAATTGAGGATAACCTCTCCATCTTAGGCCCATAATTTTAATCAAATCTGCAGAGTCTCTTTTGCTACATAAAGTAGCATATTCAAAGATCCATCAATTAAGGCACAGGCATCTTTGAAGGTCATTCTTCCTATCAAGATGAACTGGAAATTCTGCATTTAACAAAACAGACACAATCCTTGTCTTCATTTTTATTTTATTTTATTTTGTTTCTATTTTGCTAACTTTCATTTTACGTTCAGGGGCTACATGTGTTGGTTTGTTACATGGATAAATTGCCTATTGCTGAGGTTTGATGTATGAATGATTCCTCACCCAGGTACCCAATAGGTAGTTTTTCAACCCTTGCCCTCCTCCCAGCCTCCCCCTCTAGTAGTCCCGAGGGCCCAGTGTTTATTGTTCCCATAAAATTTACAGAGTAGGAAGTTGTTTACAAAGATATGAAATGATAACCTAAAGAATTATATAATTATTAAATACGTTGAAATCTCTAAAGATTGCACCAGACTGTAAAAGGTACAGTGAATAAAAATGGCAGCTTATCTGCTCTGTAGAGAGGAGTGCTTCCACAAGAACATGAAAATTATTTGAGCTCTGAATGATGAATCAGCACCACATCCATAAAGAGGATTGAGAGAAGAGTATTTCAGAAGGAAGAAACAGCATGTATGAATGCCTTAAGGCAAACGTGGGACAAATAGCTGAAAGAAGGCAAGACAGCTGGAGCAGAGGGAATAAAGGATGTGGGACAGGAGAGAGGGGTTGGCCATGCAGGACAACATGGGGACACAGGCTTCAGCAAGGAAATGCCATGTTCAGATTTTAATTTTTAGATGACTATTTTGAGTGGAGTATGAATAAAGTATTGTAGGTGTCAAAAGAGCTACAGTGTTAGGGGTGTAGTTCTGTGTTCCCAGAATGAAATGATAAGAGTTTTAGGCTAAGCATATAGTGAAAAGGGAGGAAAGTGAATACATTTAAGAGCTGTTTAAGTGGTCTATTTTGTCAGGATTTCTTGGTTACATGTAACTCGAACTTTCAAATGAGTGAAATGTGAGGTGAGAACAATATTACCAGCTCACAATTTCCAACCACAGAAAGATCAGGCATGACAGTGACAAGTCAGGTACACAAGGGCCCAGAGCCCTCTCACCGTCTCTCTGTGCAGTGGGTTCCTTGCCTCTGAATGCAGTAGACCAGTCCAGTGTGACAACTGGGGCAGGGGTGGAGAGCATGTCCTGCCAGCAATCCCAGAGTCCCATCTTTACAGCCAGAGGAGAAAGAATCTTTTAAATTTTAACTCCATCTAGCCATAAGCAAGTGATCGTCTGACTAATTCCCTGATTAGTCTAATTAGTCACGTTTGACTAATTCCCTGGATGACCGGATGACTTGTTTATTCCTAGAAAAACATTGGGTTAGAGGTAAGGTCCTAATTTGGGAGGTATAGATATTTTTTAAGGATATTTTTCAGAAAAAAAGAAAAAATATTCTTCGAAAACAGAACTATAAATACTCAGTACAAAAAGCAAAGGCATAGGTAAGATATGGTACATTATAGGCAGGGGGCTGTCCAAAATACTTTTATGGCTTGATCATCTAAATCAGTGATTACCAAATTATGCTTGTTTTCTGTTTTCATAAATAAAGTTTTATTGGGACACAATCATGCCTATTTGTTTATGTATTGTCTATGACTGCTTTCACACTGTGATAGAATAGATGAGGGCTGGGCACGGTGGCTCACTCCTGTAATCCCAGCACTTTGGGAGATCAAGGTGGGTGAATCACCTGAAGTTAGGAGTTCAAGACTAGCCTGGCCAACATGGCTAAACCCCATCTCTACTAAAAATACAAAAAATTGGGCCAGATGCGGTAGCTCATGCCTGTAATCCCAGCACTTTGGGAAGCCGAGGCAGGAGGATCACGAGGTCAGGAGATCGAGACCATCCTGGCTAACACGGTGAAACTGTGTCTCTACTAAAAATACAAAAAAATTAGCAGGACATGGTGGTGGGCGCCTGTAGTCCCAGCTACTCGGGAGGCTGAGGCAGGAGAATGGTGTGAACCCGGGAGGTGGTTTGCAGTGAGCCGAGATCACACCACTGCACTCCAGCCTGGGCAATAGAGCGAGACTCTGTCCCAAACAAACAAACAAACAAAAAACAACACAAAAACTTAGCCAGGCATGGTGTCACACACCTGTACTCCCAGCAACTCGGGAGGCTGTGGCACGAGAACCACTTGAACCCAGGAGGCGGAGGTTGCAGTGAGCTGAGATCATGCCACTGCACTCCATCCTGAGTGACAGAAGAGATGAGCAGTCTCAAAAGAGATCGTGCATTCCACGAAGCCTGAAATTTTTATCTCCTCTTCTACAAAAAAATTTGCCAGTTCCTGATCTAGATGAATAGTTGTGTCTTTCAAGAGAAGGATCAAGTTTGAACAGGAAAGCATACATTTGGTTTTGGACGTGTTGAGTTCAAGTGCTTTTGAGATAATCCAAGTTGAAACAGTGAATACATGGTTGGATATTTGAAGGTGAATTTATTTTATAAAGAAACAGCTTTATGAGGACTTTAACAATTTCTCATATTCCTCAGAAACAACTGATTGTTTTGCAGCCACAGTTACAGTTACCATTACAACTAGATTTAAACTCACTTAGTCAGTTCATGATAACTTGCTCAGAGCAAGTTTTGGAAAGCTAACCAATGAGTAATAGTGTTTCTCTTTGAAAGGACAACCAGTTGGCAAGAGCTTGACTCCAGTGAACATACTGGAAAGGCAACCAATCCACAACAGTCTTCTCCCAAGAAATCATGGTTCTATAGCTGACATCAACCCATTCTCTGAACTATTTATTTTCTAAAATTTCCATGTACAATCAGTAGTCTACTTTGTTTGGAAAGAGGGTCTAAAAATCATAACTCCCCCTTACTTCAGTAATAAATTTAACTTTGTATTTCAGTTAATAAGTGGTGGTTTCTTCCTTAACCTTAGCCTGAGATTTTTTTTTTTAAGTACCTTAACTTGGCCAGGTTTGGCGACTCACGCCTGTAATCCCAGCACTTTGGGAGTACAAGGCAGGCAGATCACCTGAGCTCAGGAGTTCGAGACCAGCCTGGCTAACGTGGTTAAACCCCATTTCTACTAAAAATACAAAACATTAGCCAGGCGTGGTGGCATGCACCTGTAATCCCAGCTACTTGGGAAGCTGAGGCAGGAGAATCACTTGAACCCGGGGGGGAGGTTGCAGTGAGCCAAGATGGTGCCATTGTACTCTAGCTTGGGCAACAAGAGCAAAACTCCATCAAAAACAAAAACAAAAAAATGTACCTTAAGTGCATAGGCAGTTGTGGTCTTGAGAGAAGTGAGTTCTAAGGGAAAGCATACCGAGAAGTCAAGAGGGGCTAGAGTGTAGTCATGCGAATGCTGACATTTAATGACTATGTAGAGAAGGATAAGACTACAAAGGAAAGAGTGAAGGAGGGGAGACAGAGATAGAAAGAAAATGAAGAATATATGTTGGCATAGAAACTGAGGTCAGAAACTCAGTTAAGGGACAGACAACATAGTAAAATGTCACTGAGACCCTACTTGGGATAGGAAATTAAATATGTCTACTGCATTTGGTGAACAGGTAGAGATTTGTGATTTTTGTGAGATCTGTTTGTGTGCACCAATGAGAATGAAATTAAGGTCAGAAGTTGAGATGTGAGTGGAGATGAGAAAATGGGAACAAAATGTATAAACAGTTCTTTTGCAGATAAACAGATGGCTTAGTGTCAATGATATTTTTAAGATAAAAAAGAAGATGGAAGAGGTTCAGTAAAAAAGAGATTGAAAATACAAGAGAGAAAAGATATAATCAACAGTATGGTGCATACGTAGACAGTGAGTGGAAGAGAACAGAGTGGGCTGTGAAGAAGTTTGGTTCAGATAAAAGCACATGTGCCTATAAAACAAAACATAACAAAAACATGGAGCAAGAATGGGTGGAAATGTAGAATGAGTTATACATTGGGTAGCATAACATTGGAGGAGGGCAAATTTTCTTGTTTCTTTCATCTCTTTGGAGGAAGAAAGCAAAATTATCTCCTGAAGGAGAAAAACCCAATGAATGAGGTTGGTTGAAGTCTGAGAAAAATTAGGACATTTAGAGAGAGAAAAGAGGGAGAGTCAAAAATATAACATTGAGAAAAGAGTTGGGGAACAGAAGAAGAAGAAAGCTAGCTGAAAATGATTAAAGAAAAGGAAAGAGAAAATTAAGAGAGTGGTATAATAAAAGCCAAGGAACATTGTACGAAAAAAGTTAGATGCTAGTTGCAGAGGACAAGAAAGATAAAAATTAAAAGTAGTCTTATTTGACTTAAGAAATACGAAATTGTTGGATTTTCCATAGAGCGAAACTATAAATCTACTTATAATGGGTTAAGAGGTGAATTAGAAGATTTCGAATTAAACATTGTCATTTGAAAATATTTGTTTCTGCCCTTTTAACAATTAATTTATTAAAATTAATAGTAAATAATTTAATATCTACATTACACTTAATATAATGACAGTAAAGAAGTTAAAAATAATCTACTTATCTACCAGAAGAGCAAATAACAGAAAAGACACAAGAGATAACAGTCGCTGAGAAATTTTAGGAAGATGGAAAGCAATGAAGGAGTAAGCAGAGATAAGCACAGTAAATAGAAACTGCCTGTAAGTGGACAAGAGAAAAAGCCATTTCAATATAGAACCACAAATATACTCAGAATTTAGAATCAACAAGTCAAGAGCTGGGCAAAAAGCCCATATATGGAGCAGGTGGATGACACAAAAGTCATTATACTAAGTGATGAAGTCTCCAAACCCTTTGGACCACTTGGTTCCTAGAATAATAGGGCCTAGACATTTATACAGATTGATGAATGAGAGATTTTCTTTCAATAAAATATCAGATACTGATATCTCAAATTACTCTTCACTCCAAAGGGGCAGGTCCCTTTCCAATCAATTACCAGCAAACACGAGTCTGGCCATGCCACAGAGTTGAGCTGATTGGTGACTCATTTCTTTCTTTCTTTTTTTTTTTTTTTCTTTTGAGATGGAGTCTCTCTCGGTCGCCAGGCTGGAGTGCAGTGGCACGATCTCAGATCACTGCAACCTCTGCCTCCCGGGTTCAAACGATTCTCCTGCCTCAGCCTCCTGAGCAGCTGGGATTACAGGCACCTGCCACGACGTCTGGCTAACTTTTGTATTTTTTAGTAAAAACGGGGTTTCACCATGTTGGCCAGGATGGTTTCGATTTCTTGACCTCATGATCCACCTGCCTAGGCCTCCCAAAGTGCTGAGATTACAGGCATGAGCCACTGTGTCCGGCTTGGTGACTCATTTCTAAATGTAAGTGAATGACACAAGACCACCAGTCATTTGAGGAAACACTAACACAGCAGAAAGAGGCCAAAACAAAGAGAAAAAGAACACACAAAAACTAGAAGCAGAAATTCTTCCCATCACCACAAACAACATCACTAGAATTAATATTCCCAGAGAGTTAAAAAAATTAAATTGATAGATATAGATACGCATTATGCCCAGAAAGAACAACAGAATTAGGAAGGGAGTGCCGATGAAGCACAGTTTTGGAACTGAGTACCTGAACAAATAGAAGTATTTGAGAACAGAGTCTCAAGGATGGGAAAATGAGAATTAAGAGAATCTTATTTTACATGATTAAGCATGTATTACTATTTGACTTTTAAATGTCTGTACATTCATTAACTTTTTATGAATGGGAAATAATAATAACAACTGCATTAGACATGAGATATGTGAACAAAAATTATAAATAATCTTTCCAAGATCTTTGTTCTGGTCTCAAAACCACATAACTATATAGAAACTAAACAACTTACTCCTGAATGACTTTTTGGTAAGCAAAACAACTAAGGCAGAAATCAAAAAAATTGTTTGAAACAAATGAAACTAAAGAAAGAATGTATTACAACCTCTAGGATGGGGCAAAAGCAGTGTTAAGAGGAAAGTTTACAATGCTAAATGCCTATTTCAAAACGTTAGAAAGATCTTAAATTAATAAGCTAATGTTGCATCTAAAGAAACTAGAAATAAAGAGCAAATGAATCCCAAAGCTAACAAAGAAAATAAAAAACTAAAATCAGAGCAGAACTAAATGAAATTGTGACCCAGAAACATATAAAGGGTCAATAAAATGAAAACTTTGTTTTTTTAAAGATAAATAAGAATAATAGACCAGACCACTTGCTAGATTAACAAAGAAAAAAAGAGAGATGATCCAAATGAGTATAATCAGAAGAAACAAAGGTGACATTACAACCAATCTTACAAAAATATAAAATATCCTCAGAGACTACTATGGACATCTCTATGCACACAAGCTATGAAATCTAGAAAAAAGGGATAAATTCCTAGAAACACACAACCTCCCAATATTGAACCAGGAAGAAATAGAAACTCTGAAAACACTATTAATAAATTACCAAATTGAATTAATAATAAAAAATATATGAACCATAAAAAGCCCTAAACCAGCTAGGTTCACATCAGAATTCTATCAAATGTAAAAAGAAGAGCTGGTACAAATTCTACTAAAATATTCCAAAACTTGAGGAGGAAGGATTCCTCCCTAACTAATTCTGCAAAACCAGTATCATCTTGATACCATAATCTGGCAAAGACATAGCTAAAAATAAAACTACAGGCCAATATCCCTGAAGAACATAGACACAAAAATCTTCTACAAAATATTAGCAAATCAAATTCAGCTGCATATCAAAAAGATAATCCACTGTGATAAAGTAAGCTTTATTCTGGCATGCAAGGATGGTTCAACATATGCAAATCAATAACTGTGATTCACCTCATAAGTAAAATTAAAAACAAAATTATATGATCATCTCAGTAGATGCAGAAAAATAATTCAATAAAATCCAACATCTCTTCATGTTAAAAACCCTCAACAAAGTATGAATCAAAGGAAATTCTCTTAAAATAGTAAGAGTCATCCATGACAAACCAACAGGCAGTATCGTAGTGAATAGGCACAATGTGAAGCATTCCTCTTAAGAATTGGAATAAGACAAGGATATCCACTCTCGTCACTCCTGTTCAGCATAGTACTGGAAGTCTAGCCAGAGCAATCAGTCAAGAGAAAGAAATAAAAGGCATCCAAATAAGAAAAACAGGAAATCAAATCATCTCACTTTGCTGAGGGTATGATTCTCTATCTAGAAAACCCTAAAGATTCTGCCAAAAGACTCTTAGACTTCATAAACTTTAGTAAAGTTTCAGGATACAAAATCAACATACAAAGCCATACACCAAATAACATTCAAGTTGGTAACCAAATCAGTAATACAATAAAATTTACAATAGCCACAAAAAATAAAATACATGGAAATACATCTAACCAAGGAGATGAAAGACCTCTATAAAAGAACTACAAAACAATACTGAAAGAAATCATAGATGACACAAACAAGTAGAAAAATATTTCCCACTAATAAATTGGAAGAATAAAAAATTATTAAAATGTCTACCTTGTTCAAAAGTGATCTATAGACTCAATGCAATTCTATCAAATTACCAACATCTTTCTTCACAGAATTAGAAAAAACTATTCTAAAATCTGTATGAGGCCAGGAGCAGTGGCTCATGCCTGTAATCCCAGCACTTTGGGAGGCCGAGATGGGCAGATCACGAGGTCAGGAGATCGAGACCATCCTGGCTAACATAGTGAAACCTCATCTCTACTAAAAATACAAGAAATTAGCCAGGTGTGGTGGCAGGTGCCTATAGTCCCAGCTGCTCGGGAGACTGAGCCAGGAGAATGGCGTGAACCCAGGAGGCAGAGCTTGCAGTGAGCCGAGATCGTGCCACTGCACTCCAGCCTGGGCAACAGAGCGAGACTCTGTCTCAAAAAAAAAAAAAAAAAAAATTTTTATAAAACGGAAAGGGGCCCAAAAAACCAAAAACATATCTAAGCAAAAGAAACAAAGTCAGAGACACCACATTACCTGATGCAAGTTATACTATAAGGCTACAGTAACCAAAACAGCATAGTACTTGGATAAAAATAAACACGGCCGGGCGCGGTGGCTCAAGCCTGTAATCCCAGCACTTTGGGAGGCCGAGACGGGTGGATCACGAGGTCAGGAGATCGAGACCATCCTGGCTAACACAGTGAAACCCCGTCTCTACTAAAAAATACAAAAAACTAGCCAGGCGAGGTGGCGGGCGCCTGTAGTCCCAGCTACNAAAAAAAAAAAAATCTGTATGAAACGGAAAGGAGCCCAAATAGCCAAAACAAACCTAAGCAAAACGAACAAAGTCAGAGACACCACATTACCTGATGCAAGTTATACTATAAGGCTACAGTAACCAAAACAGCATAGTACTTGGATAAAAATAAACACGGCCGGGCGCGGTGGCTCAAGCCTGTAATCCCAGCACTTTGGGAGGCCGAGACGGGTGGATCACGAGGTCAGGAGATCGAGACCATCCTGGCTAACACAGTGAAACCCCGTCTCTACTAAAAAATACAAAAAACTAGCCAGGCGAGGTGGCGGGCGCCTGTAGTCCCAGCTACTCGGGAGGCTGAGGCAAGAGAATGGCGAGACTCTGTCTCAAAAAAAAAAAGAAAAAACAAAACAAAAACAAACAAACAAACAAACAAACACACACACACACACACAAAGACCAATGAAACAGAAGAGAGAACCCAGAAATAAAGCCACAGATTTACAACCAACTGACTTTTGGCAAAGTCAACAAAAGTAAACAATGGGAAATGATGCCCTATTCAAAAAATGGTGCTGCTAAACCTGGATAACCACATGCAGAAGAATGAAACTCTATCCCTACCTCTTGTCGTATACACGTATTAACTCAAGATAGATTAAAGACTTAAATCTAAGACCTGAAACAAACTTCTCAGAGAAAAACTAGAAAACATTCTTCTGGACATTGGTCTAGGCAAATAATTTATTACTAAGTCTTTAAAAGCAAATGCAACAAAAGCAAAAATTGGCAATTGAGACCTAATTAAACTAAAGAGCTTCTGCACAGCAAAATAAACTATCAAAAGAGTAGACAGACAACCTACAGAATGGGAGAAAACATTTCCAGCCTATGAATCTGACAAAGGACTAATATCCAGAATCTGCAAGAAACTTAAACAAATCAACAAGAGAAAAAAATGCATTAAAAAGTGGGCAAAGGACATGAACAGACACTTCTTAAAAAAAAGACATACAAGCAGCCAACAAACATAAAATAATGCTTATCGTCACTAATCATCAGAAAAAATGCAAATCACAGCCACAATGAGATATCATCTTACAACAGTCAGAATGGTTATTACTGAAAAGTCAAAAAATAACAGATATTAACATGGTAGCAAAGAAAAGGTAATGCTTAATACACTATTGGTAGGAATGTAAATTAGTTGAGCCACTGTAGAAAGCAGTTGGAGATTTCACAAAGAGCTAAAAATAGATTTATCATTCAACTCAGAATCCTATTACTGGACACATACCCAAAGGAAAATAAATCATTCTACCTGCAAAACACCTGCAGTCATATATTTATCACAGCACTATTCACAATAGCAAAGACATGGGAACCAACCTAGTGGCTGTCAGTGATGGATTGGATAAATAAAAGGTGGTGCATATACATCATGGAATACTATGCAGCCATAAGAAGAATGAAATCATATACTTTACAGCAACATGGATGCAGTTTGTGGCCATTATCCTAAATAAATTTACGAAAAAACAGAAAATCAAATACTGCATGTTCTCACTTATAAGTGAAAGCTAAACGTTAGTACATACAGACATAAACATAGAAACAATAGATACTGGGGACTCCAAAAATAGGGGAGGAAGGGAATTCTTGGTTGAAGAACTATTTATTGAGTGCTATATTCCTTATTTGGGCAATGGGATCAACAGAAGCCCAAACTTCAGCACCATGAAATATATCCAGATAACAAACCTGCACATGTACCCCTGAGTCTAAATGTTTTTTTTTAGAAAAGTTGAACATATACTAACGATATAGCCGACAAACTTCACTCCTCAGTAGCTTCCCAAGAGAAGCAATGACTCATCCTCATTCAAAGACTAAAATGTAAAGACATTAATCAAAGATTAAAAGGAAAAGACACCAATGTTTGTAGCAATTTTATTCATATTTGTTAAAAACGAGGGAAGTCCATCAACTGGGGATTGGATAAACACTTTATGGCAAACCCTTCAATGGAATACTACACAGCAATTTAAAGGAAAAGACTACTGAGGCATGCATAACATAGATGAATCTCCAGGTTCTTATGCCAAGTGGAACATTTAGGCACAAAAGTCACGTGTGATTAATGCCCAGAACTGGCAAAACTATAGAGACCTAAAACAGATCAGTGGTGGCCTAGGGCTGGGAATGGGTGATAATATTGACTGCTAAGGAGCAGGAAGAATGTTTTAGGGTGAGGGAAGGAACTGAAAACCAGATTGCAGGGATGGTGGCTGTGTAACTGAAACTCATGGGACTGCATGCTTAAAATGAAAAACAAAAATTATGCTATGTAAATTATCCCTCAAAAAAGATGTTTTACAAAGTTTAAAAAAAGATCTTTTTTCTAAAGGAAAAAAGAGAACATGATTCTGGTAATAAGAAAAATGCACGATCATGGAAGCTTTTCTATTTTACTATTTTTAATAGGGTATATTTGAGTGTACTTATAGGGTAGGAAGAAGAAGAAGAAAGAGGATCAAAACTCAGACAACAGAGCAAATAATGGAGAAGACATGGGGTGGGAACAGGACCCACAAGGCAAATTATAGAGATGGAGCTTTAGCACAAGATGCTCCCTCCTCTACACTGAAAGGGATAACATTGATGAAGTTTTTGTTCTCGCCTTTTCAGTAAAAAAGAAGCAAGGCCACCTACCGCAAGTGACATCATAGAAGAGCAGGTGGATAGGTGAGGATGATGTTTGAAATATCCTTGTGGGTTATTGAGAAATCAAGCAGGCTAGTTGTGTAAAATAACTTTCAAACCAAAATGAAGACTCACTGGGGACTGGAAAGCACAATTTATAACAACAAAGGTTTACAGAGTTAAATGATTTTCTCCAGGGGCATTTATCAGCTACTTTTTTTGGTAAGGGTATGATGAATGGCTAGATTGATACTAATTTGCAAGGCCATGAGGATGTTGAAGCAACCAAAAACAGAACATAAATGCTGCACTCCAGAGAGGTGGGCTATCAAAGGAAGGAAAGAGTGTACTGAAGAAAAAGAGACGGGTTGAGCAATTGAATTATCAGGGTAACCAGAAAACCTATGTGTAGGGAGCAGGGAAAACCAACAAACAAAAACCAAAAACAAACAAACAAAAAATGCGGGGATAATTACGGTCAGAAATTGAAAATTTAGAGTTTAAGATTTTCCAACAAGTGCCCAGTCTGGAGTATGATCCTGAGAGAGAGTGGCTCAAGGGGTTGGATGGAGATTGTTGGAGCATAATAAGTCAGGAAGCTTTCCACATGGATAACAAAGACAACCAGGATGATTGTTTAGCCTAGAAGGAGGGAAAAGAAAGACAGTAAGTCAGGCACCAATGCTTGAGCAACAATGGAGTACAACAGCTACATGGAGGACCTCAAGGGAGAAATGCTTCCTAAAGGTAGAAGCAAAAGGATCTATAGGTAATAAAAGGCATCAAGACCTTTGTAAATATTTCTCAACCTCCCCTTGTCTCTTGACTCTGCTAGTTGTGGTTACCTGGCCAGATCAGCAAAAGAATCCAGTGTCACTAAAAAGCAAGTTAAACAAGATTAAGAATTGCTGCCAAAGGAAATTACCATGAGAAATACACTGGAGATTATGCAATAAAAGAGAATTCAAGTCAGCCATAAAAATGTACCTGCCCAAATGCCTAGGGCCAAGACAAAAATCAGGATGGGCACAGCAGAAAGCAATCAAGATACCAGGGCCAAATCAAAAAGAGTAGCTCCTTTTAATTCCAATTTTTATGTACATGTTTACTTAGGGGCGCTCCCTATTGAACTGGCTGTGTACTACAAGCTTAATGGCGTGATAAACTGAAAGATGCAAAGAGACAAGAGTGGATGAGCAGGGGTCATTCTACGCAATGTAAAGGGACCAGTTCAAAGCCTATTCCAGAATGACTTGGCCCACTAATCTTGGTAGAGAAGACCATTGGGAGTGGTCAAAGCACTGGCCATTGAGTGCTCTGCTTTGCGTTTGCCTGTGAGCACAGCATAGAAGTCTTTGCAATAGGTGGCTCATTCTCATTCTCAGAATGTTTCCTGCCTAACTTTCTTCTCTAATACCAAATGTTTAATGTTTTCCAGCCCCTGTTGTGTGTTACATTAGGGCACAATGAAGACACCTCTTGTTTATTATCTCCCTCCTCTATCTTCCTGCTCCTTATTCCCCTTTCTTTAAAGGCAGGCTCTTTCCTGGCAATTTTTTATCTCCAAGCTTGGAGCCCCTCCCTATTTCCTCTGCCTCTTTACTCCCCGTATGTACTTTTAACAAATTTATAGGGTGCCTTCAAACTAAGACACTTTAAAAAATAATTGCTACATTCCTCTAATCTTCCTGAGCACAAATTCTAGGCAACAGCCTAACTATTCACAGAAAGTTATTTTAGGGTGCAAATTTGGGACCATTGTGAAATTCCAGTGGCTATAGACAGGTTTCCTCACAATTTTCTGATATTTAAGTTTTTTTAGGCAGAATTGTCTGAAGCTGTGTAGCTTAAGGGCCTTTGAGTAATAATTACTGTTTGGAAGAAGGGAGGCAAGATGGTGCACTTCCGGGTCCTTCATCACCAACTTTTCCGGCACGCGCGAAAATGCTGCCAGCGCCAGGGAAGGTGCAGACCAACCGGGCATGAGCCAGGTGAAGTCAATCCGAAGAGACTAAGATTTACCTGGTCGCACCTGTGGAACGCCCCCCGACACACCCGTGCCCCGCCTATTGCCCTCCCACTCTTAGAAAAGCCACTCCAGACGGATGCCACGTGAGGACTTCCCAGCCCCACTCCTGTCGGGATGTGGGGACTGCATCAGGAACTCCGCCCCAGAGCCCCACTGGGGGACTGTGTCGGCCTCCTTTGCCGGAGGCCGACAGACCTCTCCCCCCCACACCTTAAGTGACCAAAAATAAATTTGCAGTTTTGCTCCTACCCTTGCCTGCTCGCTGGTTCTTTTGTGCCCGCTCTGTTGGTCTTTAGAAAAACAAATCAATTATCATCATGGCTTTACCTCTAATGCCTAGTGTAAGAGCAAGATTCTGAATCTTTCTTTCTATAGTATAGAGAGCACAAAAATAAGCAAACTTGAAGAGCTGTGATTGTAAAAGCTATCTAAATACTGCCGTGAAACAGCTAGGATTTGGATGCAGAAACAGAGTGCCAGAGAAACACTAAACAAAATGACATACCATAGTTAGGATCTCAGGAATTGAGAACATGGAGCTGTCTGGCAGTTGAAAACATTGATGTCCATCATTAATGCAGAGTCAGGACTTCCCAGAGATGAAAATCTTCTGCAGGAAAAAGGGTACAACCATGAGCCTCCGCCCTCCCTCCATGTGAGATCTCTTTCTCAGTCTCCAGGGAAGCAATGTCCTTTTGCTGCCTACTAAACACCTGGACCTCTCCATCCCTATATTACCCACTCCAGAGCAATTTGCACAGTGCTCCACACTTCCCCCTAATTCCTTCTCTTCAAATTCTATCTGTTCTACATGCAAACTTCCAGGATTTAGCTGTCTGCTGGATGAGGATAGATAGTGAGTGGATTAATAAAAGCTATAATCCTAGCAAAAATGTTTTGTTAGATCTAAGTAGCAATGCCTCAACTATACAAATGTGCAGACTTTTATAAATTGCCCTTAAGAGTTCACTAATCCTGGAAATTTCAAGCAAAGTAGCTCTCTCTCTCTGTGGAGAAAAGATGTTAAGTTATTTGAGGTTTTCAGCATGCTGAAGTTTACATTATAAAAGAAATTGCTAATTCCACTACACCCTTGAAGGAGGGCCATTCATTAACAAGAGAAAGCAATACCTTAGGGCAAAGTTTCTACCTATCTGCAAGGGAATATACCAATTACTAAAACAACTTTATCCCCTACATCCAACTGAGCCATTTTTTAACTTGATCCAACGCCTTAATATTTCAGGTAATGCAGATAAAGTCAATTTTCAACTATCCCTGGGTGGATTATCTGCAAATCTGGTTTTTACCTTCTTGTGTTGATCTTGTCATCTGTTTTGTTTATCTAAGCCCTTTAAAAGCATTACTGTTGCTTCTGTTTACTCCTATTTCCTGCATGCAGTAATGATAATTCCCTACATTTGTTTGGCATTTTATGGTTTGAGAAATATTTCCACATGCATTCTATCATTTTGATGTAGCCTCCGTTAATCCAAAGTAGGAAGGAGAGTCTTCGAAATCATAACATTTTGTCATCTAATTATTTTCTTGGGAAAGTATATGCTAACATGTTGGAAGTTGATTAAGAAACAAAACAAAACAAAACCATATCTGAGATCATGTTGGTCATTTGCACAGGCCTGGGTTGTGCCAGTGATTATACCAACATCAAATGGGGTAAAAGGAGGAGATAACAAGATAGAAGATCACCAGCTGCCAGTTGCTCATAGTTGTTCTGCTCTACGGCTCAAATTCTAGAACATCAGCCACATTCAAAGGCAAGGCCAAACTCACATTTAAGAGTGGGTTTATACCTCTATGTTGGTGATCAACTGATTTTTAACACAAATAACTAAGCAAGTCAATAAGAACAGCATATTTTTTTTCCACGTATGGTGCTGAGACCTCTGGATATTCACATACCCAAACATGAACTTAGACCCTTACCTCCTATTGCAAACAAAAATTACCTCAGTATAGATCAGAGACCTAAATGTATGAGCTAAATCTATAAAACTTTTAAAAGAAAACATAGAATAAAGTATTTAAGACCTTGAGTTAGATAAAAATTTCTTAGATATGATGTCAAAAGCATAATACATAAAAAATTTGATAAATTGTATTTCACTGAAATTCAAAACTGTAGTGGTTTAAAAGACATTGTTAAGAAAACAAAAACACAAGCCATAGGCTGAGAACAAAAGTTATATATCATATATCTGATACAAATTTGTCTTCAGAATATAAAATGAACTCATAGCCCAGTATATAAGGTAAACAACCAATTATGAAATGGGCAGATTTTAATAAACATTTTACCAAAGAAGATATACAAATGACTAATAGCACCTGAAAAGGTGCTCAACATTATTAATTATTAGGGAGATGCACATTAAGACCATTATGAGATGCCATTTCACCTCCATTAGAATGGTTATGATTTTTTTAAAAGATACATAATAACAAATGTTACTGAGGATGTAGAGAAACAAGAGCTTTATATATTACTGATGTTATATAAAATAAAATGGAACAGACACTTTGAAAAACTATTTAGCAGCTGCTTTTTTTTTTTTTTTTTTGACAAAGTCTCACTCAGTTGCCCAGGCTGGAGTGCATTGGTGCAAGCTCCAGCTCACTGCAACCTCCACCTCTCGGGTTCAAGTGATTCTTCCATCTCAGCCTCCGGAGTAACTGGAATCATGAGCATGTGCCACCACATCAGGCTAATTCTTGTATTTTCAGTAGAGACAGGGTTTCACCATATTGGCCAGGCTGGTTTCGAACTCCTGGCCTCAAGTGATCCACCCGCCTCATCCTCCCAAAGGGCTGGGATTATAGGCATGAACCACCACACCCGGCCCAGCAGCTTCTTAATGCGTTAAATTTTAATGTACCGAACATATGGCCCAGCAATTCCATTTCTAGGTATCTACCTAAGAGTAAAAGGTATGTCCACACGAAAAGATATGTATGTGAATTGTTCATAATAGGATTATCATAACACACAAAGAGTGGAATCAAAGCAAATGTCCACCAACTAGGGAACTGACTGAACAAAATGTGGTATATCCAGAGGATGGAATATTATTCAACAATGAAAGAAACTGAGTTCTAAATTCTACAATATGGAAAACATCAAAAACATTACACTAAGTGAAAAAAGACAGATACAAAAGACTGCATGTTCTATGGTTCCATTGACATGAAATGTTGAGAACAGGAAAATCTATAAAAACAGAACGTGGATTTGTGGGTGCCTAGGGCTGAGGTAGGGGAGGAAATGCAGAAGTGGATTGGGAATTAACTGCAAATTCATATGAAGCATCTTAATGGAGTGATTAAAAAAAAGTTTTAAAAGTGAGTTAGGTGATGGTTGTGGAACTCAAGAAATTTACTGAAAATCACAACATAGATGAATTTTATGGTAATAAAAATTATATCTTAATTTATTCTTAATTTTTTTAATTTCTAATTTCTGTTGGTACATAGTAAGCATATATGTTTATGGGGTACATGAGATATTTTAACGCAGACATGCAATGTGTAACAATAACATCAGGTTAAAAGGGGTGTCCACCATCTCAAGCATTTGCCCCTTTTTTGTGTTACAAAGAATCCAATTACACTCCTTAAATTATTTTAAAATGCACAATTAAATTATTGACTACAGTCACCCTGTTGTGCTATCAAACACTAGATCTTATTCAACTTTTCTATTTTTATACATATTAACCATCCTCTTAATTATATCTTAATTTATTATATCTCCTAAATTCATCTACAAACATTGGGAAGGTTTATAAATACAGTTAGGATTTATAATCACTCTCTACTGGTAGCAGGACAAGCCGCAGACAAAACTCCTCAGACACCGAGTGAAAGAAGGAAGGGGTTTGTTCAGCTGGGGGCATTGGCAAGACTCCCGTCTCAAGAGCCGAGCTCTCCAAGTGAGCAATTCCTGTCTCTTTTAAGGGCTCACAACTCTAAGGCGGTGCGTGTGAGAGGGTCGTGATTGACTGAGCAAGCAGGGGGTACGTGACTGGGGGCTGCGTGCACCAATAATTAGATCGGAACAAAACAGGATAGGGATTTTCACAGTGCACTTCTATACAATGTCTGTAATCTATAGATAACATAACCTATTAAGTCAGGGGTCGATCTTTAACTACCAGGCCCAGGATGTGGCGCCAGGCTGTGTGCTTGTGGATTTCATTTCTGCTTTTTAGTTTTTACTTTTTCTTTCTTTTGAGGCAGAAACTGGGCATAAGACAATATGAAGGGTGGTCTCCTCCCTTATATTGTCCATCTTAATTTAAGAGAACAGCCATATGCAAAATCCCAAACTCTAAATTATCTTAAGGGATTTATCATTGCATTTGTTATTAAGCATGGTTTCTGACTTATTACTGAATGTGAATGTTTTCTAGATTCAGTTAATTCACTTCTAACCAAATTGCTATGAAAGAAAGGCCTTATTCAAGAGGACTTAGAATTAACCCAGTTTCTTTTCTTTTCTGTTTTGCCCACTCAATTGTTCTTTTCTCCTACCAGTGGTTCAAATGTAAGCAGTGTGACTGTCCAAAGATCTTTATTCTACTTTCAGTTCTTCCACGAACTTTGGGGGTATGATATAACTCACCTATCTAGTTTTCCTTACATTTTTATTTCATGATACATGCCTCATCTGTAAACTAGAGAAGATCAACTTATATTTTCTAGGCAGGTATAAATTTATTGTTTGAGATATAAAAAATTGTTGTAAGAACTTTGTATAACTAAGATATATAAAGTGTTCTAAGAACTGTTAATGGAGGAAACAAATTATATACACAGACACACACACACTACTATTAAATGTCTATGGATTTTATTAATAAATATGAGATAGTTATAATGTTATTGAATTATTAATAAATACATACTTTTCAATAAATAGACATTTATGAGTGTGAATGATTATCTACATAATTGGGATTATCATAATACCTATAGTATATATATGTAACAAATATATAATAAGTACATTAAATATATTCTGATACTCCCAAATTTGGAACCACTAAACTAAATATTTCTAAAGCCATCTTCATCTCTAATTCATTCCTTTAGACTTCTCTGCAATATACAAGTTAAATTGACTAAAGGTGATGTGGTATTTTAGATACTTGCAATTAAGCCTAGAGTTACAATTATTCTCAATGAATGTGAAGTTATTCCAGTTCAGATCATTATAGTTTGAGGTACTTATAGTTTGAATTTCTTTAATTGTTGGGGAGAGAGTGAAAAGTTTACAATGTCTTGTTAGGATAGCCAAACCAAAATGATAATCAGCTGGTTAGAACACTACAATTTTAATTGGAAGTAAAGGAAATGTTCTTAGAGTAGCAGGCAGAATTCTTCCAAGATCCCACTCTGGGGTACATTCTTTGCACAATCCCCTCCCCTGGAGTATGCACCTGTGAATGTGAGGGGAAATCATACTATGATTAATTATGTTATGTGGGAAAAGTGAAGGAATGTTGTAGATGTAATCAAGGTTCCTAATTAGTTGACTCTAAATTAATCTTAGGGGAGATTATCTTTAATGATCCTGACCTAATCAGGTAAACCCTTTAAAAGAGGATCTATAGGTCAGACAAGGAAAAAGTCAACAGAGACCACTCCCCTCTTGGCTTTAAGCAAACTGCTTTTTTGTGAAGAGGGCTACCTGGCAGGAGCTGAGGGCTTCAGTCCTCCAACCTCAAGGACCTGAATTCTGCCAACAACCAATGAACTTGAAAAAGAACCTAGGATGAGATGTAAAACGCAGCCTTGGCTACATTTTGATTTCATCCTCATGAGATTCTAAGCAGAGAACCTAGCTAATCTGCACCTGGATTCCTGACCAACAGAAACTGAGATAATGAATTTGAGATTTTTAAGCTACCAAATGTATGATAATTTGTTATGCAGTGATACAAAAGGATCACAATCCGATTGAAGTAGGATAGATAATAGTGTTCCTGAAGAAGGCCCAGGTCAGTTCCACTTCCCTCAAATCCACTGTTTATAGTTCAAGGTTGACCAAGGCATACTGCAGTGTCCTCAAAGGCCAACCAGAAGTTGAATGATTAAGGTCTTAGCCCTCTATGTTACAGCTCTTACTGACACATGATAGAAAGCTGGAGGTAGAGAGGAGAGATTGGAAATAAAAGGTATCCTGTCCTCCCTGTGACAGAGGCTACGAGAGGGATGATAGGATTCATCTGTCTATGCTCACTTGGAATTCCCCCAATAAACTCCCTTTACACAACCACCTAGAGAAATGGGTACCCTTTAGTCTTATATTTGCGTAACTTAAGGGAACAAATTTGGTGGCTGTTCCTGGAAAAGCTGAGTTTTTCTCAACTACATTGATTTGGCAATTTTACTCTAGAAAGAGTAGCCTCTAACAACCTTAAATAACTAAAATATAATGCAAAATAAAATATCTCCTTGATTGAGCATCCTGATCCTATGATAATATCTCTACCTCCTTAGTTTCACTCCAATACTTTGTTTCCTAAAGTTCACAGGCGAAGCTTATTCTTGTATCTTTACAGAAACTAAGCCCAAATGAAGAGCTTCTGAACCATTTCCTACTCTAGACAGCCACTCCTGCTTGTTTGCTCAGAGGAGCTTACAGCCACATTGGCCAGAGCATCCATGCAGGGAAGGGAGCTATCAGCATGAAGGATGGATGCTGTGTCCTGGCTACAGGCCGGCTTCAGCATAATTATCCTGCCTGGGACTTTGCCCATTATATTATAATGAATTGCTTTGGAGGAAAAGATGAAATGGTGGAGAAATCCTCAAGAGGAAGAATACATCTGTTAAAAACTCCCACCAAAAGTGTTATAAAGTGTTTTTGTTTACTAAATCTTTCAAGTCTGAAACTGGTTCAAAGATAACTTAGCAGCTTGTTGTGAGACAAGAGAGAAAGGAAGACCTAATAATCCACCAAAACTAATTAAAAAATAATACACACACATAGAATAGAATTATAGATGATTTTGTGCAACATAAATGTCTAAAACATGTTTGTAAATATTGATACACACGTTAAGGTTTGTCTCTGTGTATGCATTTAAGACAAAAAGATTCCAACAATGCATAGAAGTGCTTTATACATGAGCACGTGTGATCCCAATTTAAGGTTGTTTCTAAAAGGTTTTAATTCTTGGCTTTGTACTTGATGGTAAGAGATTCAAATGAACAAATTTGGTGGAAGTCCTAGGAATTCTCTCTGCTCTTCAGCAACTACTCTCTAATTTTCAGCAATTACATTTCTATCACCCATTGTGATCCTATCATATAAAATATGCATTAGAAAAGGAGAGGAAAAAGCCTGTAATTTCACAAGCTTTGGGGATCACAGGTTGGGCACCTGCTTTATTACACATACAAGGTATTGATGCTAAATTTTACTCCTTGAAATGATTGTGATTACAGGTAGAATGTAATCGAATTTTCTATCCTGTGACCACTCAGGATAGAATTAAATTACAATTTAAATTGGAAGTAAAGGAAATGTTCTTAGCTAGTGTAGCAGGCAGAATTCTTCCAAGATCCCACTCTGGGGTACATTCTTTGCACATTCCCCTCACCTGGAGTATGCACCTGTGAATGTGAGGGGAAATCATACTGTGATTTAGTCACTGTGTGACTACTCACAGGATAGAAAATACACATATAATACTTGTCATGAAACACTAAATGTGTATTTACTGGAATGGACATGCAGAATACACATACAGTACTTAGCATGAAACACGAAATGCACATTTGCCACATTTGCTGGAGCTGTGAAATCAGGCTGGAATTCGTAGGATGTAAAACAATTGCTCTACAAACCCATGACCAAGATGACTGATCCTAAACACGTTCTCAAGAAGCCACAAGAGCCTTCCTTTTTTCTCCTATGTCTTACCCCTTTCCGCCTCTTGCCCCCTTCCCCACTATGCAAAAAGACAAATAGTTCTTTAGACCTCCCACAAAAGCCCAGGAAACTGGACAAAGGGTGACAGTCTTGGGGCAGGAAGGGGGAAGCCCCTGCCACAGAGTTGCAAATAGGTCTCTTTTTCTTGGTTTGCATAGAAAGTCCTCTGAATGAGCTTGCTGTGGCCTGCCCCTTACCTTCTCATAGATTGTTAATACAGGCAGTAGGAAAAGTACACAAGAAGGGTTTAGAGGGAGAAGGGAGGACTCTGGGAAATTTACTAAAAAATTAATGGATCTCCTTCTGGTGCAGTAAAGGCAATTCTTGATTGTTTGCACCAATGCCGGAGCGCAGTGAGCAGATTATCAAGGCACAGACAAGGTTTCCTTAGTCCCAAACAGAGAGAGCTCCGGAGGCCCTTATCAAAATCATTGCCCTCCTGGTTTAGCAACTGATTATGGCTTTAACTGCATCATCTCCATCAGCAATTGCAGGCCAAGCTGCTGCTGGCAGCAAAAGCTAAGGCTGGCTTTCCTGCAAAGCAGAAATACTTGGCATTTCACAGGGGCCTGGTATCTGAGTCTCATTCAGCCATCCTGTTTCCTCTGAGGCCCAGGCTTATGACGGGGCTTATTTGTGTTTGGGTTTGAGAACAGGATTGAGTGTGTGGTGATCAGATGAAGCTCTCTGCAAACCGCCTGGGGCAGAGCAGCTAGAGTTTTGAGGGAAGCCTCCAGCTTCATCCTTCGGGAACTCCCCTTTTTTTTCCTTTTTTTGAGACAGAGTCTTGCTCAGTCGCCCAGGCTGGAGTGCAGTGGCGCGATCTCGGCTCACTGCAAGCTCCGCCTCCCGGGTTCCCGCCATTCTCCTGCCTCAGCCTCCCGAGTAGAGTAGCTGGGACTACAGGCGCCCGCCACCTCGCCCTGCTAGTTTTTTGTATTTTTTAGTAGAGACGGGGTTTCACCGTGTTAGCCAGGATGGTCTCGATCTCCTGACCTCGTGATCCACCCGTCTCGGCCTCCCAAAGTGCTGGGATTACAGACTTGAGCCACCGCGCCCGGCCGGGAACTCCCCTTAATCCCCCGTAGCTCCCTCCCTGCACCTACCCTTGGTGTGAGAATTCTCATACTGCTCCTTAGAATTCTAAAAACTCATGATGTCTGGCACTTTACTAGGCTAGACCTTTACTTTAGAGACGGATTCAAAGGCAATTTTTTTTTTTTTTTTTTTTTTTTT
>NW_016803211.1:1133707-1173129 GCF_001698545.2 Rhinopithecus bieti
CACCGTGTTAGCCAGGATGGTCTCGATCTTCTGACCTCGTGATCCGCCCGCCTCAGCCTCCCAAAGTGCTGGGATAAAGGCAAATGTTTTAACCAAAAGGAGTAACTCTTTAAGGGCTCCGTGTCAGACACTGTGGTATCTTGTAGGTGGAGAAAACTTTATGATATGAGAAGAATAAGCTGCGAATTATTCTCCTTTTCACATTACCAAAGATACATGCTTTCTCTCTTATTTTAATAATGAGTCTTATTTTAACAATAAAATTGTAATTGTAAGCCACCTCTAAAGTCTATACATCTCTTATTAGTCATTTTATTTATTTATTTTTTAATGCTGAAGGGGTTGTTTTGATACAGACCCATGGTATACCAGAATGCCTTTATTTTGCAGAAGAACAAACAGGCTGGAAACAGAACTATGCAAAATGATGACTTAAAACGTGCATACATACATGTTCATACGTGTCTTTTTAATAGAAAAAATATAGCCATTAAAATCTGGGGAAAAATTATGGAGAAATTCAGAAATAAGTGAACCAGAACATCACCCCCAGATAGTTCTGCTATGGACATATGGATGAATTTTCTTCCAGTGATATTATCTATGAATTTGTTTTACTTTATGATGTTTTGCATTCATACTGTTTGCACAATTTTGTATCCTTATGTTTTTAAGTAATGTTAAGAACATAAACACATCAATTACTTGTTTTCACAACAAAGTATTTCCATGAATGAACATGCCTTTATATGTTACATGGTTTCCCTGATTTTTAACCTTTTTTGGTGTCACATTCATATAACTGTGTCCAAAATCTTTGTACCATTTTTGCTTTTTTTTTTTTTTAAAAAAAAGACTAGTTAAATTCAGTCAGCCAATGTTATGAAGAATATTGTTAGACTGGAAGTTAGTTTTAGATGACTTGCTTTGAAAATATCTACATTTTACCTTGCTTTAGTTTTTTTTTTCTCTATGTAAGCACATCTAGTTTACATTTTCACAAACAGATATTAGAGGTGTGTTATTTTGCTAACTGTTTAAAAATCTGTCCAGTATATTAAATGAAGACATCAATCAGAATAAAATTATAACCTAAAAATAATCCTGAAACCTTTCTTTATAAAATGGTTACCATGTGTGTCATCTATGTTGTTGTGTTTGTAAATACCTATGCTAAGTGGATGGGCATTGCTCACCCAACAACTGAAAAGATTTTTTGTGGGGACACAAGGAAGCTTCTTTTAGGTACAGAAACTACAACGAGCTGTATAGTGGAGCTAAACTTAGACGGACGACAGCCTGGCCAAGAATTTGTGGCACAAAGCAAACAGGAATATTCTACACAAACACACACACGCGCGCGCGCACACACACACACACACACCATTCTGCTTCCTGTCTCTGACTTTCTAACTTGACCTTACTTGCTTGCTAACTTGGAAATACAGGCATTCTCTCTCTCTGTCCCTCATGGAGTTATGATTCTCAAGCATTAAAATAGCTTAAAAATTAACATATCTTAATGTCATCTTAAAGAGGGAGGAAATATTTAGCGATCCCGTGGACAATTTTTATTTTCTGTTGACTTCCCCAATCCTGACATTTACCTTCCTAGGTAACTATGTGCTTGACTTACTTATTTTTCTGCATTCTTTATAGTGCTTTCCCCGCCCCCTCCCCCCTACAGACAACTGTGTGCCCCAGCATTACAATACATGTGTGGACAAAGAAGCTTTCTGTCCAGAGAGAAATTAAACATTCCAGTGGCTTTTCTCACCAAGTCCTGACACAGAGTGACCCTTGGCATCTCATTTGTGGGCGAGCATTGAAGATGGTGGAGAGATAACCTGAAACAAATCTCAGCCTGTTGTTCAGGCTGCCTTGGGCAGTCCTGAGAAGAACAACATTTAGAACATTTATGACCTGTAAAATGTATCCTCTAGGGCTGAGCCCACAATTTTTGGCCAGTAATTATACGTGAGAGTAAAATACAAGGGACATATCTTGGAAGCAGTATTGCTGAGTACTTCAGAAATGAATGGCTATTTTAATCAAGCTACTTACATTTGGGCGATTGTCCAAACTATTTGGCTTCTTACTCCTCTCCTCTTCCAAACTTACCCTCCTGAAAAATGTTTGAGAGTCAATAAAACAATGATGTATTTAGAGACCTTAAGCGTAGTTCGCCTTGGTATTTTTTTTTTCTTAGTTGCCTTCGTGATTACTTCTAATTCTGCCCTGGGGTGCAAACTTGATTCCATTCAAAGGAAAAGGAAACCAAAGCAAACAACAAATAAAAAGTAACTGAGGAGTGGCTCCAAAAACTACTACTGAAAACATAGTTTACCTAGAGTTCAAATATGATACACTTTCGCCATCTGCTGGCTGTGTTTTTTATTTTTTTAAAAGGAAAGAACTGGCACAGACACATGCGCTAACGTTATTGTGTTTTGATGTGTTGTGAGTATGTGTGGGGAAGCTGGGCACGAAACTGTCCAACATTCAAATTCAGTATGTTTTTGAACACCTATATTTAGCTGAGTCTCCCCAGTTTTTAATTTGGTGGAGGGTTTTATACGTAGAGAATCGCCACAGTCGGGATGAAGAACAGACTGGGACCAATGGCTGCATCCATCAGGGAGAAGTTCTGTCAAAGGATAGCACACAGGCACTGGGTCTCAGAAACCAGCTGTCTGTGAGGACTCAACATGTTTCTTCTCTTTGATGAAACTAATGATGACTCAACTTCATGGATCTAATTGTCTCCCTCTAGAATTGGCTTTTCTGAGTGTTCAGGGCTCCCTGATGGTTTTTGGTTTGTTTGTTTGTTTGTTTTTTGAGATGAAGTTTTGCTCTTGTTGCCCAGGTTATAGTGCAATGGTGTGATCTCCGCTCACTGCAACCTCTGCCTCCCAGGTTCAAGTGATTCTCCTGCCTCAGCCTCCCAACTATCTGGGATTACAGGCACCTGCCACCATGTCTGGCTAATTTTTGTATTTTTAATTGAGACAGGATTTCACCACGTTGGCTAGGCTGGCCTCGAACTCCTAACCTCAGGTGATCCACCCACCTTGGCCTCCCAAAGTGCTGGGATTACAGGCGTGAGCAACTGAGCCTGGCCTTCCCAATAGTGGTTTTTTTTTGTTTTTTGTTTTTGTTTTTGTTTTTGTTTTTTTTCTGAGACAGAGTCTTGCTCTTGTCACCCAGGCCGGAGTGCAGTGGCACAATCTTGGCCCACTGCCACCTCCACCTCCCTGGTTCAAGCGATTCTCCTGCCTCACCCTCCCAAGGAGCTGGGATTACAGGCTCCTGCCACCACCCCTGGCTAACTTTTTTGTATTTTTTTTAGCAGAGACGGGGTTTCACCGTGTTCACCAATATACTCCTCCTCCAAAAGGTGTGCCTTGGCTGACCGATCAAGGTTTCCCAAATGTAACATTAACCAACCTATTTGGAGTGTTTTACCCAAACACATGTATTTAAGCCACAAAATAACCCTGCAAGGTAGCCATTATTCATCGTGTCTTATAGATGAGGAAATTCAAATCCAGAGATACTGATGACAGAACTGCGAAGTGACAGAGTCAGCACAATGCCTGGATGGAAATTCACTTCCAGAACCACACCTTCACCACAGACGCTGCTGTCGGGGCTCTCCAGGTAACGCTGTTTGGGTCTGTGCAGTGTGTAGCTAACAGAAGTCTCTTTTCTCAGCTGGGTAACAGGAGTGATGGAATCATTTCCCACTCCCAAGTCATTGCCACAAAACTTCTTCAAAATTTGTCTCCAGAATCACTTGTTCAAAAAGCCCTTCTGAATTTCCCTTTCTCTCAGAGTACTCAGAATATGCCCATCCTATAAAATTTCATTTGGCAGCTTGTTTTCTTCGTGTCCCTCTAATATTCACCAAGATTATATTTATTTGACTTTACTGTCAGAGTGTACTTTTGGGGGGGGGGGACAAAAGTGGTTATTTTCCTCTAATGCTGTCATATAAATGTTATGGCAATCTGGTACCTCTCATACATAGGGATATGCCCAGGTCTTAGGGAAAACTCACTTGTACATATTTGTGTTATTGGACCCTGTGAGCCAATGGTATTTCTATTTCCTGTTCTGCAACTTTGTATACAGCAATAATTTAAAGTAGCTTCCAAGGGATAAAAAGTATTCTCTGGGAAACTGACAAATCTATATTTACTTATGTTGTCCCACATCCTGCACATTCTTTTTCTTCGAATTAATTTTCATTTTCTTTCTATCTTTCCTTTCCTTCTGATTCAATAACCTTTGCTGGTGGAGTTCTCCAGAATCAGGTGCCAAAACAGAGTCTGAGTTTCAAGGTAGTTGTTAGGGATCAAGCCCTGCGGAAGACACAGGGGAAGCTGAACTGTGAGGGCGGCCCACAGAAGCCTCCCCAGCCCTGCAGGGTGCTCTGGAGTGAATACTGTTCTGTCCACCAGAGTTGGGCCCCAGTGGGCGAACATGGCCAGGCCTCTGCACCCCCACTTCACTCAGCATCAGGCTGTGTGGGCTACCCCAGGAAGGGGTTGACTCAAAGAAGAAGACCCTGAGGAGATGACAGTGGGACCATCTTCCAACTCTACTCCCTGAAGCTGGGCAGTGAGGCCTTCCTTGCCAGTTTTCTTGGTGGAGAATCTCCCTATTCATCACGGTGGTGTGAATTCTGCCTATAGCTCACACGGTGCTCTTTCTTTCTTACAATACATGTCATACATGCTGTGCTTTTGCATACAACAGGGACTATTTACTGATGCACATACTCTGCCTTCTCAGTAAAGAATTTACCAAAATACAAAAGAGCTACCTTAGTGTCCCTAATCTGCACATGAATCTGAACCTCCAAGGAGCTGACCAGGAAAGAGAAGCATGGCAAATTAAGAGCCCTACCTCTTCATTTCCAGAAACATTTCCATAGGGCTTTCAAATGTTCATTTAGTTCCTTGTAAGGAGTAAGAGAAGGGCCCGTATTTCCATCCTCAGGAAGGGAAGGGTAAGTGTCTGCTTTCCCCACCCTGCCATAAGAAAACTCCCTGACACTCTGCCTGCATCACTGCAGGTCCTCTGAGATGGAGACACCTACAGGGAAATAGACGTGTGATCAATGTGTTGGAAAAAATTCCTGTGAAGGATTAACAGAGCAGCAGAGAAAGACTTCAGTCTACAATGGAGGTTTGATACCTGAGAAAGACCAGAAGGAAGAAGGGGGACTGGGTGAGCCTGAGAGCACAATACAGCTCTGGGAAAGCCTTGGCCAGGCTGAAGCAGTTCCAACATAGAGATTGTCCATTAGAGGGAGTCGCGGGATGATCCAGTTCTAGTTCCCTTACTACGCTCAGTAATAATCTGGAGACAGCCCAGGAATCGTGCATCCTGTGTATGAATGCTGTTGTGGGTCCTGAAGGCACAGTAGCAGGTGGATACTGTCAGGTGGTAGACATGAAAGGTTATTTTCAGAAGGCGACATGAGCAGTGTATTCCTGGGACTACTACAATATGCCTAGTATTCAGCACCAAATCCTCAAGGATGGGTTCATAATTGTCTCTGGTCAGGCTGCTGTATAAAAAAATACCATAGGCAGGGTGGTTTAAACAACATTGATTTCTCACAGTTCTGAAGGCTGGCGAGTCCAAGATCAAGGCACTAACACATTTGCTGTCCAGTGAGGAGCTGCTTCTTGGTGTGCAAATGTCCGTCTTTCTCTTTCTTTCTTTCTTTTTTTTGAGATGGACTCTTACTCTGTCACCCAGGCTGGAGTGCAGTGGCACAATCTCGGCTCACTGCAACCTCCGCCTCCCGGGTTCAAGCAGTTCTGCCTGCCTCAACCTTCCAAGTAACTGGGATTACAGGCTCCCACCACCACACCCAGCTAATTTTTTTATTTTTATTTTTTTTAGTAGACACATTGTTTCTCCATGTTGGTCAGGCTAGTCTTGAACTCCTGACCTTACGTGATCCACCGGCCTTGGCATCCCAAAGTGCTGGGATTACATATGTGAGCCACCACACCCGGCCTGTTTATCTTTCTCATTGTATCCTCACATAGCAGAGAGCGGAGAGACAGAAAGAAAGTGTTCTGGTGTCTGTTTACAAGGACAGCAATCCCATTCATGAAGGCTTCACCCTTGTGACCTAATCACATTCCAAAGGCCCTGCCTCCTAATATTATCGTATTGTTGGTTAGGATTTCAACATGTTAATTTTAAGAGATCACAAACATTCAGTCCATAGCAATAGTTGACTTAAAATAACACATTAAGTCAGGTTTTTTTTTTTTTTTTTTAATTTCTCTTTCATACCTGCTTAGTTCCTGATCCTAAAGAAGCGTCTCCAAACACACTCCTCAGGTTGATAACTGATACAATTGAAACTTAAATCAACAGATCAAAAAAAATAGCATCTTTTTTTTCTTTTTTCTTTTTTTGAGATGGAGTTCTGTTCTTGTTGCCCAGGCTGGAGTGCAAAGGTGCAATCTCGGCTCACTGCAACCTCCACCTCCCAGGCTCAGGCAATCCTCCTGTCTCAGCCTCCTGAGTAGCTGGAACCACAGAGGCACACCACCATGCCTAGCTACTTTTAAAACTTATTTTTAGAAATGGGGTTTTCCTGTGTTTCCCAGACTGGTTTCAAACTCCTGGGCTCAACGGACCCTCCCGCCTCCCAGAGGGCTTAGATTACAGGTGTGAGACCACTGTACCCAGCAGAAATAGCATCTTGACCACTGGAATTAGTTAAGCATTTTTAATCACTGTGACTCCAGTGAGAACTCAGCATCACCTCAATTACATAAAATTACAAAATTGTTTAATGTATACCGACTATGGGCCAGATACGCTGCTGAATCAGCCAAACCAAGTTAAATCAGGCAAAATCTTGACAGGCCTGTAGGGTTTGATATCCTTGATAAATGAAGGATAATATCTTATTCCTGATTTTTGTGCTTCCAAACATTTCTATCTTATCATTTAGTATGTTACCATACTATTTCTATATCTCTTTTTGTTTTTGTCAAAGCAATATCCATAAGTCAGAACACTGAAATCATGCACATAATGCCTAAAATCTTGTGATGAAAAGATGCCATCTTCTGTCTTCATTCCATTCTTAAAATGACTGTTTCTAAGCTTCTTTTCCTGAAGTGATTATTTCTGTCCATTTCTGTTGTATTTTTGGTATTTCATTCAATTCTCCAAATACTGTTTCTACTAATGTCTCTGGAACTACCAACTATCTCTTGCCTCTTTGCTAGATTGAATTTCACTAACATGCTATCGATCTGTTAGTAATGCAAAGCTGTATTAACTAAAATTTGAGCAGTTTTCAAAATACCACCTTGAGAGAGTTTTAGTATTATCTTAGGGGAAAAGTCAGAACATATTTCTCTAGGGTCTTGGGATCTACACTGCAGTGGTTTAAGCAATTGAGATTGGGCATTAATTGTTATATTGCTCACAATATAACAATTGTGAAGGGCTTAATATGCTTCTGGGTAAGAAATTTTTGTTTGATAAGCAAAATGTTTTCCCAGGTGAGCCAATGAGCCAACTTTTGTCTCAAAATAATTGATCTGCTGGAATTTCCTGAAGGCAGTAGTAAAGTTATTTATTGATGAATAATCTTATCTTTCTCAGGCAAACTTTCTCTGGTACAAACAACTATGTCATGTTGACAAAGGTTGCCGTGGGTTTTTTGCCTTAATAGCCAGGTAATGTTGATGCAGGTGGCTGTGGTTCTCAGCTCCATGGGTATTTAGCCCTTGTATCTCCCACTACTGTCTTCCTTTTTTAACCTCTTCTCGGTAGTTATATCCCTGTCTTTAATTCACCTTGTGGTTATTTTCAGTAACTTGAATAGCTTTCATCACTCTGCCTTTTCTGTTCTAGTAGTTTTAGCCCTTGACTCTCATTCTGTAAGATGAGTTATTAAGACCTCTACTTTTCTACTTGTCTTCCCCCTTCCTTCCTACCAATTTCTGTCAGCTGGGCTGTGTGCCAAGGTGTAAAACGTTTGCATTATGCTTTTAAACATAATTACATTTTCTCAGCTGTCACTAATGATTGAGTCAACAACTTGAAAATAACAAGTTGTATTTACATGAATATAATAAGAATGATACATTTGTACAAATATTTCACTATATGTGGGGCACACCTTTAAGTTCTCTCTGCATATTAATTGATTTCAACCTAATACTAGACACTATTATTAGCTCAGTTTTGCAAATGAGGAAACTGGGGCACAGAGAGGTTTAGTATCTTGCCCCCAGTGGTTTCCTGAGTACTCTTCTAAAATACCATGCCTTCATTCTCTACCTTAGAACAGGCACCCTCATTCTGCCATGCCTCCAATTTGTTCATTTCACAGGGATTTTTCTTACTCTGGACCATCCCAGAGGCTGTTCTCAGTGTTTTGAATTTCTTCTCCCAACTCTTTACCTCAACGGTTCCTACTTACCATGCAGATATCAGCTAATATCAGCTCCTCAGAGAGATCTTCTCTAACACAGTATCAGAAGGTTCTTCTTCTTCTTCTTCCTCTTCTTCTTCTTCTTCTTCTTTTTTTTTTTTCTTGACAGAGTTTCGCTTTGTCGCCCAGGCTGGAGTACAATGGCACAATCTCGGCGCACTGCAACCTCCTGGGTTCAAGCGATTCTCCTGCCTCAGCCTCTCGAGTAGCCGGGATTACAGGCACCTACCACCATGTCCAACTAATTTTTATATTTTTAGTAGAGGTGGTGTTTCACCATGTTGGTCATGCTGGTCTCGAACTCAAGGCAGGTGATCCACCGGCCTCGGACCTCCCAACGTGCTGGGATTACATGTGTGAGCCACTGCACCCGGCCGGAAGGTTCTTCTGTTGTCTCTCTCATAGCTTCCATTATGTTCTTTCCTGGAAGTCAGCATAATTTGTAAATACATACTCCTTTTTGTGTGTATCAGTATACTGCCTATTTTTCCTTCTTGACAATGAGATGCATGATGTCTTGTTCACCCTAATATGCTCATAGACTAGGATAGTGCTTGGCACTTAGGAAGTAATTAATTTTCTTCACAAATAATGGCCTATAAAGGCTCATAATTTCACTTTCTAGTTAAATACAAGGCTATTATCATGAAAATTCTATTGGTCATTCCAAGAAGAATGGTGGAATAAATTTGCATAAAATCTAACACCTACAATCGAAATCAATTTTTAATGTAACTAGACATTCACTTGCTTTCCTGAAATTTGACTCATAGAAGGATGATAAATAAAGGACAGGTGAATAAGCCTTTGGAGCATGGAGCAGAGCAATAACAATCATCCACATTTGTAAAGGTCTTGGCACTTTGAAATGCTTTCACAATGCACTTTATTCCATTAATTCATCCCAGTGACATCATGATGTCATTAAGTACCTTATTCAAGATTGCACAAACTACACATGGTAGGGAGGAAACACGGTTTTTCTTTTCTATGTCCAGTGTTCTTACAGATCTCCCCACCTTCCCCTTTCTAAATTCAAAATCTGAAGCAGCATTCTCTGAAGGACTGTCTTGCCTTTAACAATGGAATTGTTTTTACATTACCATCAGTCATTTTGACTTGTCTGTAGTATTTAAAACATTCTCATTTCAACAATATTAACTTTGATCTCTTAGTCAGGTATTTGATAAAGAACAAATAAATTATTCAAACAACATAGTGTTTAGTGGTGAGCAAAATTTGTCTCAGGAGATTTAGCCAATATCTGGAAGAAGCTTCATGGAAGAGGAATTGGAGTGGAGTCTTGATGTCATACTAGAAAGCTTAGATGAGGGAGCAGCTGAGTTTCTAAATCTGCCTCATGATACTTTCACTGAGGAGTACTGGTACTTGTGCACACTCTTGGGAAACTACCACAGTAGATTGTTACAGTGTGTTTATATTTTAGGACATTCATTTACTCACTCATTGATGCATTCCATAAAGAACTGTATAAAAAGGATTTCATTTCTTAAGAGATTCAAACTCTTTGAAACTACCTTTGCACTTATTATTATCCTGTGTACGAGATTGTGTTCAATAACTACAGTTTTGCTGCTGCATTTCTTGACTGATTTTGGACTTGGGCTACAAGAACTGGTTGTAATAAATTTTGAAATTCTGTCTTAAGCCACCTTTCCTAGAAGTAGAATCTGAGGTGGGAATTTGAGTATAAATGATTTCTTGGGAGTGCTCTCGAGAAAAAGAGTGACAGGAGCAAATGTAACAGAGGGTGGAACTCAGCAAGGTTGTGTGCTCAGCAGGAAAGCTTTAGCTGATGCCAGAGAAAGCCCAGGAGAACTCACTGTACCATAAAGTCAGTCCCACCTGAGGCAAGGGGGCTGGCCCTTTGCACATCTTTATAAGTCACTCTTTGGCTACTGGTTACTGGTGGAGAAGAGGACAGCTGTGAGCCATCAACAGCCAGCACTCTCAGCATTTGGGGGCATGGTTGCACAGCCCAGTACAGGGAATTGGACTTGGACGTCAACAAAACCTGTTACTCTATCCATGTAAGTGCAGGCATTCATCTTTTAAAATGTGAGAAATCCACTTACCTCTCTGAAACATCAACCATCACCTCCAGAATGACATAGCACTGCAATTATAAATCTAATAAGTATAAGCTAAGTTTAGGATAAGCATCTTCACTCATGTTTGAGTGACAATAAGTCACGTATGTGTCAATGCATTCTTACACAAGTTGCCCTATATAATTTGCTTCATTTTTAAATGTTCAAATTGGCATATCTCTCCTCCCACTTCATTCAGGTATCACATAATTTTTCTAGTACACTTAAGCAGATTATTATACAGTGATAGGAATTTGGGAGTTCCACAGAAATGTGAGAGCATATGCAATTGTAGGAAGCTGAGGAGGAAAATGGCCCAAATTAAGACCTTCCAGTTATCCCCAGTCATGAGAGCACAGAGTGTATTTGAGATAAAATGAGAGATTTGAATAGGAAATGAAGGCAGAGACTCGATCATGACAGGCCTTGAGTAATAAAAAAATAGATTTACTATTATCTTAAGGGAAATAAGTGCTAGGTTCCTTGGCTACCCTTATAAATTGCCATAAACTGGGTGCCTTGAAACAACAATAATTTATTCTCTCATAGTAGTGGGGATTAGAAGTTTGCAATCAAGGTAGCAGCAGGGCTGCACTCCCTCCAGAGACTCTAACAGAGAATCCCTTCCTTGCCTCTTCCAACTTCTGATGACTGTGGGCAATCCCTGGCTGTGACCGCATTCCTCTCAGTTCTGTCTTCACATTGTCTTCACTGGGAATCTGTCTCTCCCTGTCTGTGTCTTATAAAGATAGTTGTGATGATATTTAGGACCCACCCCAATAATCTAAGATAATCTTCTCATCTCAAAATGCTTCACTTAATGACATCTGTAAAGACCCTTTTTCCAAGGTCCCATGCACGGATTTCAGGATGGGGATGTAGATTTATCTTTGGGAGCCATTACGGGCCTACCATGGTGGAAAATGTATAAAATTATTTAAATCAAAGGCTCAGTATGATCAAATTTATGTTTTAGAGGAAAAAAAAATACTCCACAAGCATTATAGAATATGAATTAGGTGGAGTTAATACTAAGGTGAGGAAACCTTACAGGAGGTCTGGTTAATCATTCAGACGATTAATGGTGAGAAATTGTGTAAAGACATAGGTCTTGGGGAAGGAGAAATGTGGCAAAAGATATAATTGGCAGCATGAAGGCACAGGTTACTATATGAGTGAGAGAGATCTAGGAGCCAGCGATGACTCCCAGGCTTCCAGACTGTACAGCTGCAGGATGGTCTTTTGTTCACTGAGGTTGGTCATATACGGAGGAGGAGCAAGCTTGGCGAAAAAGGATTATAGGTTCCGTTTTGGTAGAGGTGCAGGAGGTATGTAGTAGAAGATGGAGACAAACCAGTGTGGTCATAACAGATTTGTCCAGAAGATGGCTCTCATACCTTTTCTTTGTTTCCGGTTTCCAACTTAGTTGGAAAAATAATTGCAAATTTACAATGACCCAACACATTGATACATGACTGAAATGTTTCTCTATAGAATGATGAATACATGTCCTAAAATGTAGAAATTATTTCCTATTTTTCCTCTCTAGGGTATAAGGGCATTCCATCTGGGTGCCAAAATTCTACATTAAACAATCGGAGAGGGAGT
Source organism: Rhinopithecus bieti (assembly GCF_001698545.2). Taxonomy (NCBI): domain Eukaryota; kingdom Metazoa; phylum Chordata; class Mammalia; order Primates; family Cercopithecidae; genus Rhinopithecus; species Rhinopithecus bieti. The sequence continues at coordinate 1,145,915 of NW_016803211.1, forward strand.
CATATTGTGCACATAGTGCACAGCTCTATTGATCCTTGGCAGGCTACTGATGATTTTTGTATGGTTGAATTGCAGCGTGACTGTAAGATAAGCAAGTGGAGATGTCCAAGACACACTCAAATGTTCGGTACCTGCTGATGTCATCTAAAGACATTTTTAAAGAATGCACATTCCATTATAGCAACTCAAAAGACACTGGAACCCCTGATACATATTTTGAAGTGTGTAAGGAGATAAAACAAAGCAAAACAAACCAAAAAGCACCTTCTGTTCTCCTCCATAACTTCAACTAAGGAAAAAGGCATAGGGATCAATAGGATAAAAATCAAAATATTGCTTCTATTAGCAATAAAGCTGGTTTTGATAACATAATTTATATGTGAATTAACAGACTTCTAATAATCCTCTGAAGTATATTCCTTTGGACAACTCAAAAACCAAAAGAGAATTTGGGTCTTGAAGCGGACACATTGGAATCTCCTTGGAACTTGAGTGACATGTGTTCCCCTCCCAGCTTTCATGTGTTTTGCTTGGAACTCCCAGCACGTGTGGCTCTTCTGTAGGGAACTTCCCCGGGTTGCTGGGGGCACTTTGCATGGTCATACAGAGGCAGAAGTACCCGGAGCAGCATTTGATCAGTGACGGAGGGGGAAGAAATAAAAGCCCAGCTTCCTCAGATCCAGAACAACTTTGAGGTGGAACTCACAGTCCCCAGTATGCCTGTGGGCACTTCCCTGCTTGGGACTCTACTCCTGCTTGACTTCCTTCTATGTCTATCTTGCTTCTCCTCCTCTCTTCCTGGCTCCCCTAGGTGTCTTACCTATGTAAATGGTGTGTGTACGCCTTCCTGTCTCAGGGATTACTTCTGAGGAGCCCAACCCAACTCTGAGCTCTAGAACAGATGCATTTCCTCAGAGTGCTGCTTCAACTTTGGCACCTATAAGCAGCTCTACTTTTTCATGCTAGGCCTTTCAATTCCAAAGCCTTCCAGATGTCATTTCTAAACTGGCAAGATTTCCACCCTTTCAGGCTGCATGCATTCTCTTTTGGAAATCATGAAAACATCACAGATGGCCTTATGATATAAATAATTAGTGATGAAGACAATTATTGCTCATCTGTGATGAATCAAGCTTCCCTTTATTTAGTCAGCAACAAGCTGGACATAGTCATTATATAGCCCTAGGGTCTGTGCAGCCACACAGTTTATAAGTTTGTTCTGTATTTTTGCCTCATGGGATCATGTTCTAAATATTTATATGAAATGTCACTATCATATACTCTCAGACTATCAGTTTCTATGTTAATATTTTTCTTGGCAATTGGTCACAGGCTCTGCAAGCAAAACTACAGCCTATATTTATAATAGCTTCACATTTCAGTACTTCTCTTAATGTCTCATAAAAAGAAATTGTTCCTTTGACAATTTAACTAAGATACCCAAAAGAACCAAACAAGTCTTTCAACATCCTCTTTAATGACTTCTTGTTTTTATTCAGTTTTATGAAAATGTCTGATTTCATCACGTTCTCTGACCTTTATTGATTTAAGCTGGCATGATTACCTTTTGTAATTCAATAAGTTGGCTTCAGAAGTATGCACAATCATATGTCACTTAACAACAAGAATACATTCTGCAAAATATGTAGTAAGGCAGTTTCATCATTGTGTGAACGGCATAAAATGTACTTACACAAACCTGGATGTATAACCTACAACACACCTAGGCTATATGCTATAGCATATTGCTCTTAGGCTGCAAACTTGTGCAACATGTTATGTACTGAATACCATAGGCGATTGTAATATAATGGTAAGCATTTGTGTATCTAAACATATCCAAATATAGAAAAGGTACAGTAAGAACACTGTATTATAATCTTATGGGACCACTATCATATGTGTGGTCCATTGCTGACCAAAACATCATTATGCAGTTCATGACTATACATAAAGATTTTCTTAGGTAGGATGATCAATAGAGAGCAAACTGGATTAGGAGAACCTAGCTGTCTTTTTGTATCTGCTTTAAATTGTTCAATGACCAAGACAAAATTACCAAATTTTTAACTTTGTTTAATCAACTTTTGAAAAAATGATTTTGCATCATGATTTCCAACATCTTCTTTAGCTCCAAAGTTTTCTGGCTCTGGGAGCTTTAATTATACCTGATTGGACCAAATACACATCTGCCTTTGAAAAAATATTACTAATTAGCATCTACATTAATCAAAATGTGATCCTTGAATTAGCAATATCAGCATCAGCTGGGCATTTATTAGAAATACAAATTATAGGCCTCATCCTAGATCTACTGAATCAGAAACTCTAGGGATGGGGCTCAGCAATTTGATGCCTGTCAAAGTTTGAGACCCATTGATTTATACAAGTCAAAAGCAATCATCATGGTGACAGGAACTGAGTTTTATTAACAACAGCCAGTAGTCCTCCAAATTACTCAGTGTGGTTTCCCAGTGGCCACACAAGAGCTTTTGATTCAGTAGATTTGGAACCACTTCCAGGAATCTATGTTTTAAATAAACAATAGAGAAAATTTCAAGGACCAACTTTAGACAGTGATTACCTAAAGACAGTGACTGAGCTGCTGGTCTGCCTTCCTGGTAGGTGTCACAGAGTGAGTACTCTAGAGCTAATTAATGGAGGAAGGAAAAAAAGGATGGGGAGGAGATAAACAGAGCAAGAGAGAAATGCATGTCATGTCAGTGTCATTTCCCCAAGGTTGGGAAGTCTAGAACAGTATCAGTGCCCCCATTTGTTGCATGTTTATTACTACAATATCAACTCTCACTGGAACAAACTGCAAAGAGTCCTTGAGAACAAGTGTCCTGAGTATTTTTTATGTTCAGTCAATCTTTGGTATCCATGTTTTCCGCATCCCTGGATTCAACCAACTGTACATTGAAAATACTCCAGGAAAAAGAAAATAGAAAATAACAATACAACAATTAAAAACAATACAAATAAAAAATACTGTATGACAACTATTTGCATAAGATTTACACTGAATTAGATTATTATAAGTAGCCTAGAGATTTAAAGTATACAGGAGCATGTATATAGGTTACATGCAAACACTACCTCATTTTATTTAAGAACATTGAGTATGCATAGGTTTTGATATCTGCAGGGTCCTGGAACAAATCCCCCACAGATACCATGAGATATCTGTAGTTTTGCTTAAGTGATGAGATGAAACAAGGTAATACTATAACATCCTACCCATTATGGAGCAAAGGATAGGCTATATTGGGTATACAAAAAAGATAAGTGTCAATGAAAAAAAGTGTATGGGCCTCTATTCTCCCTCATCTCACAGAAAGGGACACTATTCCCGAGAATAGCTACTGCACGTGCAGTAGGTTTGCATTTTAAGAGAGGAACACTGTTCACCTTGTCCCTGCAAAGGATATAACCTCATTCCTTTCTATGGCTGCATAGTGTTCCATGGTGTATATGTACTACATTTTCTTTATTCAGCCTATCATCAATGGGCATTTAGGTTGATTCCAAGTCTTTGCTACTGTGGCTATGTCACTCTCCCCTCCCCCCTCTTTTTTTTTGAGACAGAGTCTCACTCTGTCACCCAGGCTGGAGTGCAAGTGGCTGATCTCGGCTCACTGCAAGCTCCACCTCCCGGGTACATGCCATTCTCCTGCCTCAGCCTCCCGAGTAACTGCGACTACAGGCACCCCCCACTACGCCCAGCTAATTTTTTAAATTTTTAGTAGAGACGGGGTTTCACTGTATTAGCCAGGATAGTCTCGATCTCCTGACCTCGTGATCTGCCCAAAGTGCTAGGATTATAGGCATGAGTCACCACGCCCGGCCGTCACTCTGCTTTTTAAAATGTGAAATCTAATGTCCCTCTTTTTGAATTTCCAGTCTTAGTGACCCACTCCTACAAAATAGAATGTGGTGGATGACTGCAGAGATTAGGTCACAGAAAGCATTTCCTTCTGTGAAATGCTTCTTGAAAGGCTTGATTGCTTCTGTCGATATTTTTACCCATTTGGGGATACCAGCTCTCATGCTGTGGGAAAATGCAGGCAGTCTGTGGGAAGGTTCTTATGGAGAGGTACTGAGGCCACCTGACAACAATCAGGCTCAACCTGCCATCTGTGTGTATCAGCCACTTTGGAAGTGGATCTTCCAGCTTCAGCCAGTCTTAAGGTAACTAATAACAAGCCTTCAGATGAACTAATATCTATGACTTCTAGGGAAGATGACCACTTGCCTCTGAAAACCTTTGCACAGTTGAAGCAAATGGGAGGACTCCACAGGAAGCGTGAGAGGTTAGATTTGGGCAAGCTCTGCCGTTGGAGTACAGGTAGCGCCTGGTCCTGCCAAGGCATTGGCAGGCAGTCAGAAAGAGCTCCCGGGGTCATTCTAAAAATCTTGCTTATCACTTCACATATAGCAAGCTTCAGTCCCAAGGCAAACACTACCAAACCCTGCTATTTTGCCTTGAAACCACCTGAACGTGGCATATGGTCTGAAAAGAAAAGAGAAGAAATAGGAAATTTTAGGAACGTATACTGTGGCTAATTCTCTTTGCTCTTTAATTATAGAGGTATTTTATATATCATGTTTGAAGCAGTTTAAAGCAACAAGCTACAAATGAAAGTAAACAACCAAGCCTTAGTCACTCCAAGGCATCACTTGCATTGCTCACAGCAGCTTCTTGGCAAGGACATGCCATGCTAGTGGCTCATCAGTGATGAGATAGAGCACAGGCCATCTGAACATGGAAGATCCACAAGATGGGATGGGCATCCATGGATGTATCCAGAGCAGTGGGAAATTCTCTAGAAATCAGCAGTGGTGACACCTTTGATTGACAACAGCTGTTCAACAACACAAAGCAAAAATGAAAACAAAAAACAAATAATCTGATCAAAAAATAAGCAGAAGACCTGAATAGACATTCTCAAAAGAAGACAGACAAATGGCTAACAGATACAGGAAAATATACTCAATATCACTAATCATCAGGGAAATGCCAATCTAAACCACAGTGAGATATCCTCACATCCCATTTAGAATGGCTATTATCAAAAAAAAAAAAAAAAAAAACCACCAAAAAATACCAAATGATGGTGACTATGTGAAAAACTCCACTTATACACTGTTGTTAGGAATGCAAACTAGTCCAGCCATTATTTAAAACAGTATGGAGCCTCCTCAGAGAAATTGCAAGTAAAACTATCATATGATCCAGTAATCTCACACTGGGTATCTATTCAAATGAAATAAAATTGGTATGTCCAAAGAGATAACTGCACTCCTATGTTTATTGTAGCAGTGTTTACAATAGCCAGGATGTGGAATCAACCAATAACAAATAAATGAATTTTAAATTTCATATGTACACACAATGAAATATTATTCAGTCATGAAAAGAATGAAATTCTGTCATTTGCAATAGCATGGGTGAACCTAGAAGACATTATGTTAAGTGAAATAAGCCAAGCACAGACAGAAAAATACTGCATGATCTCATTCTTATGTTGAATCTAAAAAAGTTGATCACATAAAAGTAGAGAGTAGAATAGTCCTTACTAGAAGCCGAGAAGAGTAAGGAGGAGAAGGAATGGAGAGAAGTTAGTCAATGAGTACAAAATTACAGTTAGATAGGAGGAATAAGTTCTGGTGTTCTATTGCACAGCAGTGTGACTGTAGTTAACCACAATGTATTGTATATTTCAAAATATCTAGAAGAAAGGATTTTGAATGTTCTCACCACAAAGAAATGACAAGTATTTGAAATGGTGGAAGTATGAATTTCCATGATTTAATTGTTACATAATGTATAGATTATTGAAACTTCATGATGTACCTTATAAATATGTACAGTTATGTGTCAATTAAAACAAAATAAAACAAAAATAAACAACTGTCATTTTGAATGTCACAACTGGAGACTTCAACATAGCAATTCAGAAGATAAGATCAATAATCATGCAATTTCAGTCATTGTGCTTCCCTGAGCCTTCAGAGTAGCTGAGCAAGTCCTGAGGAGGGTGGAGTCCTGAGCTGGTTGACTCTAGTGAGAACCAACCACTTTTATGTACCCCAAACCAAGGGTGTGTTCGCTATCTGTTAGGATAAGCTGGGTAACACTTTTCAATATTAACAGAGATCAAAACTTTATTGTTTATTTCTTGATTGTGACATATTGGCTGAGCATTCTGGTCCACATCATTGGCTTTTGGATATGCAAGCTTATAAATCCTCCACTACCTTGAAAATTGCTAATTGCTACAGCACAGGTTAGGAAACTTGAAAATCACGCAATGGCTCTGAAAGCTTCAGTCTAGAAGTAACATACTTTCAAAGTAAGGGACATGTGAGGCCTACCTTCAGGAGAACAGAGGATACAATCCTTTAATGTGTGCAGAAGGAGAAAAACCAGAAATATTGACCAGCATGAATGATTACCATGCCTATACATGTTGACATTTTCTATGTGATGTAAAAAAGCCTAGGAAGCTCTGGTCTGTATCCCTTGATAAGAAGAAGTAACAATTCCCAAAATATACCAGTCATCAGATGGTACCCCCTGGGTGATGGGATATAATTTTAAAATGTTTTCAATATGGGGTGGGCAAATAGAGATATATAAGAATAAGTACGTATCTTGGCCTTTACTGATGTGGCCAAATAAAAACAAAACTCATTGACTATCTACAATGACCACTTACATACTTCTTTGTACCTTTTTTTTTTTTTTTTTTTTTTTGAATCACATTTAGGTAAAGTAAAATGTATCAGCTTGTAGGCAATGAATAGTTTAGACATCATAGTTAGGGATAAAACACTTTTTCTTCCCTCCTCTGCTTTCCATGAAGGGCTATTTTCCCTGAACACACCTCAACCCTTGCCCAACTCCTCACTCAGGGAAAGCAGGACGACTTATCAGAATCTGAATTTGGAATGAAGACTGGATGTGCATAGCTCAGCCACCTCCCTTCTCTTCTACCTTATAGCCAGATTGCCTGCATAAAATAATAACCCAATATTCTTCTCAGGAATCTCCTGGAGATTTTACAGTGATATATCTGCAATTGTGAAGCTTGTGATAGTTGAGATGCCTGTGGCTGAGTTTAAAATGTGATTTTGTGGTTCAGTAATAGGATGCCCCCTTGTTTCTGGACATTTAGAACAATCTATTATTATCTGAAGTCCTCTTGATATTTGGATTCCTATTTTTTTCAAATGCTTAGACTGTCTCTGAAAGAGTTTCCAGCTAGGGTGAGCAATATTAAGACTCTTATTTACTGGATATCCTCAACAACTCCTCTCCCCGCAAACACCAATACTGAATTCCAAGCAGCTCAGAATACTTCTGAAATCATTGTTATAAAAATGTTTCATTGATTTTGATCAGTAATAAACCATTTATTGATCTACTATTTCCTACACATGAGGCAAGAAACAAAGTATAAGACATGAGCCCACCTCATAAAGAATTGGCAATATGGGATGTCTCTCCTTGTAAAAAAGCTGCAATTTCATCAACCAAAATGAAAGCATCACATTTTTTGTTTCCTGTAACTGATTTTATTTGTTCTATAATTCAAATTTTTTGCCAGTGCAAACAGAAACTTCCCATTTGACAGTAATGTATTTCCTTGATTAAACAGTCTTTACCCATTTATTAATGGGGTTATTTGTTTTTTGCTTGGTGATTTATTTAAGTTCCTTATAGATTCTGGATATTAGGCCTTTGTTGGATGTGTAGTTTGCAAATATTTTCTCCCATTCTGTAGGTTTTCTGTTTACTCTGTTAATAGCTTTTTTGCAGTGCAAAAACTCTTTAGTTTAATTAGGAGCCACTTGTCAATTTTGTTTTGTTGAAATTGCTTTTGGGGACTTAGCCAAAATCCTTTGCCAAGGCCAACACTGAGAAGAGTATTTCCTAGGTTTTCTTCTAGGATTTTTATTCGGCCGACAAACATATGAAAAAGTGCTCAGTATCACTAATCATCAGAGAAGTGAAAATCAAAACCACAATGAGATATCATCTCACAACAGTCAGAATAACTATTATTAAAAAGTTAAAAAAATAACAGATGATGGTGAGGCTGCAGAGAAAAAAGAACTATTATATGCTGCTGCTGGGAATGTGAATTAGCCTCTGTGGAAAGCAATTTGGAGGTTTCTCAAATAACTTAAAACAGAACTCCCATTCGACCTAGAATACCATTTCCGGGTATATAGCGAAAGGAAAATAAATCATTCTATCAAAAAGACACAAGCACACGTATGTTCATTACCACACCGTTCACAATAGCAAAGACATAGAATCAACCTAGAAGCTCATCAACAGTGGAATCAACAGTGGATTGGATAAAGCAAATGTGGTACATATACACCATGGAATGCTAGAATGAAATAATGTCCTTTGCAGCAACATGTATGCAGCGGGGGCCCTTATCCTAGGCAAATTAATGCAGGAACCAAACACTGAATACTACATGTTTTCACTTTTAAGTGGGAGCCGAACATTGAGTACACATGGACATAAAGATGGGAATAACAGCACTGGGGACTACTAACGGGAGGAGGAAGGGAGGGGGCCATGATTTGAAAAACTACTTATTGGGTACTATGCTTAACACCTAGGTGATGGGATCCCTACTCTAAATTTCAGCATTGTGCAATATGCCCATATAGCAAACGTGCACATTTACCCGCTAAATCCAAAATAAAAGTTGAAATTATTTTAAAACATTAAAAAAAAAATCTTTAGTCTTTTCTATGGAAACAGTCTATGAATTTAATGTCTACAGCCCCTATAATGACTTTCATCTCCCTCTTCTTTCCTAAGATGGCTTTTCAGTGTAGAAAATGATTCTGTGTGTATCTCATACGCTCTTCTGTGTGTTGTCCTGTGGTCCATATACCCTTGTGTGGATCATCAGAAGCCTCTTCTGAGTTGTTTTCCTGCCTGGTGCAGTCTGGGGTTTGGGGATGGTTCCATAGCACCTACTACTGTCAACCATAAATATTACCATTTGCCTTCCATCATGAGGATTGTGCATTTTGCAGCCACACCAATCTTCTTTTCAATGCCACACTGATCTTCAGGTTTCGGGCATGGTGAATGGTCATCAACTCAGACAAGTCAACATGGAGTAACCTCAAGATCTCACTGCAGGTATGATGCTAAATTCATGTGGTCCAGGATATCCTTTGTATGAAGTTTCTCAAGACTACAGGTCTTCTGAAAATCCCCATGCTTTCTCACTTTACCCAACTCTTCTTTTTCAATTGTATTCATGGCAAATTCATTCATACCAAAATATAACAATTATGTTCAACAGTTTTTCATTATGCAAATTACTTTCCAAAAATAATCACTGCAGTTATTTTGGTACCATCTTTTCAGATACCCTTAGTGGCTCTTTATTCATTCAAGAAATAGTATTTATTTCCTGAAAGGGGTGGCAAAGACAGGGTTGAGTTTTGAAAACCAAATGAGTTCCTGGTTGGAACTTTATTTTTCATGGATTGTGAAGATATAGTATTCAAAGTAGAGATATTGGATTGTGAGAGCCATGTTTTTGAGAGAAAAGTAGACCTTTGGAGTTTAAAGCCTGGTTTTGGATATTAAGAGCTAAGGAGGCTGGAGGACTCAGAGGACAAGACTGATACCAGAAGCAGTAGCACAGGGAAGAACGCACAAGACTGTCAAAGTAATTTCCGGGGATAGATTTAGTGTAAATTGTGGGAGCAATGAGAACTGAGAAAAGTAAGTACGAGTTGGGTGTTGATAAGAATATTTGAGAGGGCTTTGAGCTTTTCCCCACCAATGGTGGGATTTTGCAGTGGGCCAGAACTCAACTAATTTCTCAGCTCATATAGGACTCCACTGGTGCCCACCCAGACCCCCTTCACCTACAGAGGCCCCATCCCACAGCTGCTCCAAGTTTTGTTTGCTGAGGCCCTTAGCTAGCCCCTTCTCAGAGAATTGCCTTCACCCAATAGGTATTCCTTCTCCTGCGATAGCACACTTCTCCACCTGTGCTTCCAAGAAGCAGCCTACAGCCAATGATTGACAGATGAAGGGTACTTAAGCCCAGCTCCCTTGCCTCAAGGTGAAAGAAGTCTGTAGTGCTATTCACTTTCCACAGTGACTCTTGGAATTGCAATGAGGCTGGACTTCAGCTAAAACCACACCACTTTTTTTCTAAGTTCTTTCTCTTCTCCTCCTTGCTTCTCTCACTCCCTCATAGTAACACTTCAGGGTTATTATAAATTCAAAAATTTAACTTTATTCCTCTGTAACTAAATTTGGCTTTGCATCACTTTCTACTGTTATCAGAAAACCTAATCTTGCTCAATCAAAGTAAATTCAGTCACTTCTGGTTTAAATTCCATTAGGATTCCACTTCCATCTCTGCTTCTCCCTATTCTGAGATTGGAGAATGGGGGTATTGGATATAAATTTTGTTGGCTTATATTTTCTTCCATGGACCTACATGGGAAGCAGTAGAGAAGTACTGTACCACACAGGGAGTTGGGTGCCTGTGGTTTAATGGCCCACTGCTTCTCATATGGCTTGGGGTAGAAAGAGATGAAGGGGGCTTAGCCTCAACACAAATTCACCCTTTATCTTCTGAATCCCTGAGTGTCACCCAGATTCCATTCCATCGATAAGTTACATGAGTTTCCTAGTCAGCCTCTGCCCATCAAATGCATTCCTATCTCTCTTCCCACCTCTCTGTTGCCTTGAATAAAAATGCTTGCTTAAAATTGGAAAGCTTTGATTTATGAAAATCTATTTCTTTGACTCTGCTTGAGAATGCACAAAAGATAATCTCATGTATTTGCATCAAATGCTCCATCTTTTTTCTTTATGAGATCTCTTGCTCATCTTCAGGTGAAAATTTTGATTGCTTATTTTATTGGTGTGGAAAATAGAAAAGGGAGACATGTTTTCCACACTGTCAGGTTTCAAAACTCTTAGTTATGCTAGTCAGTCATATAAATAAACAGCCTTAAACTATTTTCATGCATATTTATATCCACACAGCAAAAAATAAGTCAAGGAAGTGTTTTCTGTGTGAAGGTCAAGTGAATTAATTAATAGCTTCCTAGATATTGGCAAAATTTCATTTGACTCTTTATTAAAGGTTGTAAATGGATTCCCTGTTATAGTATTGCATTGAATCATGATGATGGATCATCAGCAAAATGCCTGACTGGACCCTGGGATTAGGGGATTGGAAAATTGACAGGAGTTTCAATACTGTATCTCAATGCCTTCTCGGGTAGGTGTTCAGGAAAGCAAGGCAAATCTTTGTTTTTGTCTTGGGTTGTTTGGTTTTCTATTGTTTTAATTATTAAATAAATCAGACGGACAAAATTTATAAAGGAAAAAACTAGTGGGCCCCTGTGTGCCCACCAACCAACTTAGACTATAAAGTTTTAAATATTCATCCCTCATCCCATTTCCCATATGTTTTTCTTCTTTCAAAGAGGCTACTAGCTTGTGATGTTTATGATTTCTACTCATAGGTAATAATTCTACTTATGTATGTATCAATCAATAACATACAGGATTCTATTTTATGCTTTTAACCTTAAATGATATCTACATATGGTGTTTCCTTCCACATTGTAATATTTGTGTTTTTTTAATTCACATCACTAGATCCAACACTCATATTCAATTGTGTGTGTTGTTTCATCGTAAGATGAATCCATCCTCTTTTAAAATTTTTTTATTTTAATTTTATGAATACATAGTAAATGTGTATATTTATGGGATACATGAGATACTTTGATACAGGCATGCAATGCATAGTCATCATATCAGGGCAAGTAAGGTATCCATCACCTCAAGCATTTATCATTTCTTTGTGCTACAAACAATCCAATTATATACTTTCAGTTATTTCTAAATGTACAATAATTGTTAACTATAGTCCTCCCGTTGTAATATAAATGATGACCTTATCTATTCTATCTAACTATATTTTTATATCTGTTAACAATCCCCTGCACCCCTCACTACCCTTCCCAACCTCTGGTAATCTTTATTCTACTCTCAATCTCCATGAGTTCAATTGCTTTAATGTTTAGCACCCCCAAATGAATGAGAACATGCAAAATTTGTCTTTCTGTACCTGACTTATTTCACTTAATATAATGTCATCTAGTTCCATCCATGTTGCAAATGACAGGATATCATTCTTTTTTATGACTAAATAGTGCTCCATACATGCCACATTTTCTTTATCCATTTGTCTGTCGATGGACATTTAAGTTGCTTGGTAGTGCTTCAACAAATGTGGGAGTGCAGATATCTCTTCAGTGTACTGATTTCCTTTCTTTTGGGTATACCTAGCAATAGGATTGCTGAATCATATGAGAGTTCTGGTTTTAGTTTTTTGAGGAACCTCCAAACTGTTCTCCATAGCAGTTGTACTAATTTACATTTCCATGATTGATGTATGAGGGTTCTCTTTTTTCCACACTGTCTCCAGCATTTGTTGTTGGCTGTTTTTGGATAAAAGTCATTTTAACTAGGGTGAGATTATATCTCATTGGAGTTTTCATTTGCATTTCTCTGATGATCAATGATGTTTAGCACCTTTTCACACATCTGGTTGCCATTCATATGTCTTCTTTTGAAAAATATCTATTCATGTATTCTGTTCATTTTTAAATCAGATTATTAGTTTTTTTTTTTTTTGTATTGAGTTGTTTGAGGCTCCTTATATATTCTGGTTGTTAATTCCTTGTCAGATAGTTTGCAAATATTTTCTCCCATTCTGTGGGCTGTCTGTTCATTTTGTTGACTATTTGTGGTGCAGAAGTTTTTTAACTTAATGTGATCCCATTTTTCCACTTTTGCTTTTGTTGCCTGTGTTTTGGGGTTATTACTCAAAAAGTGTTTGTCCATGCCAACATCCTGGACAGTTTCCCCCAACATTTTATTTTAGTCTTAACAGTTTTAGAGTTTGAAGTGTTAGCTTTCAGTATTTAATTTATTTTAACTTTACTTTTGTATATGTTAAAAGATATGGGTCTAGTTTCATTCTTCTGCGTATGGATATTCAGTTTTCCCAGCACTATTTATTGAAGAGACTGTCCTTTCCCCAATGTATATTCTTGGCACCTTGTCAGAAAACAGTTTGCTGTGAATGTATGAATTTATTTCTGGGTTCTATGTCTGTTCCATCAGTCTATGTGTCTCTTTTTATGCCAGTACTATGCTTTTTTGGTTACTATAGCTCTGTAGTATAATTTGAACTCAGGTAATATGACTCCTCTAGCTTTGTTCTTTTTGCTCAAAATGGCTTTAGCTATTCCGGGTCTTTTGTGGTTGCATATACATTTTAGGATTTTTTTTTCCTACCTCTGTGAAGAATGTCATTGGTATTTTGATAGGAATTGTATTGAATCTGTACATTACTTTGGGTAGTATGGATATTTTAACAACATTGATTCTTTTAATCCGTGAACATAAAATATTTTTTCTATTTTTTGTATTCTTTTCAATTTCATCATTGTTTTATACTTTATGTTGTAAAGATCTTTCAACTTTTGATTGAGTTTATTGCCAGTTTTTTTTTTTTTGTAGTTATTGTAAATGGATTGCTTCTTTATTTCTTTTCAGATTGTTCATTGTTGGCATATATAAATGCTACTAATTTTGTATGTTGATTTTATATCCTGCAATTTTACTAAATTTGTGTATCAGTTCTAAGGTTTTTTTGATGGAGTCTTTGTTTTTTTCCAAATATAAGATTGTATTATTTGCAAACAAGGATAATTTGACTTCTTTCTTTCAAATTTGGATGCCCTTTATTTTCTTCACTTGCCTGATTGCTCTAGCTAGCACATCAAGATTTATTCTCTCAATGATCACATTGAGGCTGTGTCCACTTTTTGCTACTGTAAATAATGCATGAATGATAATTTTACGTCTCTCTTCTTGTGTTTATTGGCAATAGACTTTCTAGAATATGTATTGTCAATTTTACTAGTTACTGACAAAGTTTTCCGAAATGAGGGCACCAGTTGATTCTATCACAATTAGTGTAGGAGACTCTCATCATTCCATCTGCTTAGCAAAATTTGTCATACACTACTTTTTACTGAACTAATGGGTATATCATTGTTTTTCACAGTTGTTTTAATTTCAATTTCTTGGATTATACCTAATGTTAGGCAACTTTTCATATATTTATTGGGCATTACTTTCTTCTTGCTTGTGAATTGCTTGTTTATATATTTTCATAATGCTTAATTTAATTTTCTTCTTATTGAGTTGTCATCATTTATATATTATATATATATATATATATATATATAAATCTTTGTAGTAAGCCTGATAACTTATATTCATTCAAATATTGTCTTGATCTCTGGGTTACATTTTACTTGGTGTAGAGTATCTCATGAAGCATTTATCTGTTTTTATTTATGAAGTCTTTATTTATTGTATCAGTTATATATTGCCTTATAATAACACACTCTAAAATTCAGTAGCGTAGATTATTTGTTTGCTCCATTCTGTGGATTGGCAGTGTGGGCAGGAATCATGCCTGCTCTCTGTGGCTTTGGCTGGTCTCACTCGTGTTTATGGTCATGTGGCAGGTCTGCTGGGGAACAGCTGGTCCCAGATGGCCTCACTCATATGTCTAGCTGTTGGCTGGAACATTTAGATGAGGTACGTTTGTTCTCCTCCATGTGTGGTTCCTCCCCCGATTGGCTCAGGCTTTCTCTCTTAGCAATGTGGTTGCCAGAGGGTGGTGGTACAAGCTTCATTTCTCTTGAGGCCTCAGCTTGGAAGTCGCCCACATCAGTCCCACTGCTTTTGATTTCTCAAAGCAGCCACAAGGCCAGCCCAGATTCAAGACGTAGTAAAGCTACAGATTCCCTCTGCATCTGGATGGGCAAAGCTTCAATATCACACTATGAAAGGAGATATGACAGAATAGAAAGAATTTAAAATGTAACTTAGTTATACTTAGAAGGTATGTATCAATATTTTACTTTAAATTCTGTAACTTTTGTATCTTGAATAAAAATCCCCCCTCTCTAATTTCATAAAGATCTTACTTACTTTTTTCTAAATGTATTAGTTTTATTTTTTTACCTCTAGGACATTTAATCCAGCTGAAATTGATTTCTGTGTATCATGTGAACTAATCTCATGTTTTCTTAATGAGTAACAAGCTTTGTCAGTAGCATTCATTGACTGGTCCATCATTGCAGTGGTGGTTTGTGATGGCACTTCTGTCATATTTAGCAATAACATTGATTAAGCAGAATTCATGAGGCACCAGCAGGTAAGAAGAACTTTATTATTTTCTTCCAATGTGCTTTCAAACACATTCACTTCCCTACCTGAGTTTGGAACCAGCTATGGAAATATCAAGAACTGAAGCAGATAGATGTCAAAATATCAGCTGTCTTGCTGGATAAAGGCAGGATTAAAGGACATGACCTAGATGTTTAACATCAATGGGCTTGTTAACCCCGAGCTCCCAGATAGACCTGCCAACCTACCCAGAGCTGCGCTGAACAGTCACATTTACTCTGAAGGTAAATTGCAATGTACTCTCCTGCTGGACTGGATGGACTAACTACTGAATGGAGACAGTGTGAGGGACAAAAAATGTCTGGAGAAAATTGTAATGCTTGAATATAAACAAGTAAATGATGAGACTTTCTCAGATTTTTATCCAAGGTACAGGTTAACTTCATTTTGCCCTACATTATTGGAACTACTGTAACTAATAATCACAATAGCTAACCATTTCGAACACTTACCATGTGGCAGGTACATTAAAAGCTTTTAACCATCAAGTAAAATGTATAGGGTGTATTAGTCCGGGTGCTTCAAGGAGCAGACACTAAAACAAGATTAGGTGTGCAGGAGATTTACTAGGGGAAATGGCTGTGAAGGAAAATTAAGAAGAGTTAGAGGAGGCTGGGAGAGCCATCAGATCCCAGGTAAAGAAAGGAGGAAAGAACTGAAGATTTTGTGAAGAGTCTTTGCAGTGTCCATGCTAAGGTATTTTTCCAAAGCTAATGTGGAGTCTATCACTGTTATGTGACCACAAATGTAGTGACTTAAAAGAAAACAAATGTATTATCTTACAGTTCTGAGGTCAGAATTTCTAAAATCAAGGCACTGGTGAGGTCACATACCTTTTGCAGGTTTAAAGACCCCCTTTCCTTGCCTTTTCCAGAGTCTAGGAGCCACCTGCATTCCTTGGTGTGTGGCTTCTCCATCCTCAAGTCCACCCCTCCCTGCACCATCTCTGACCTCTCTCTCTCTGTGATGACATCTCCTTTTTCTGATTCTGACCCTCTTGTCTCCCTCTTAGAAGGACTCTTGTGACCATTTGGGGCCCACTGAGATAATCCAAAGTAATCTTCCTATTTCAAGATCCTTAACTTAGTCATATCTGCAAAATCTCCTTTGCCATGTAAATAGTAACAGGTCCTGGGGAATAAGACATAGGCATCTTTCAGAAACCATTATTTTGTTTGCCACAGAAACTTCAAGCTCAAAATTACTCATCAGAGGAGCCTCCACATCTTCCTGAAATGGGCTTCCCTTAACATCCCTGCTGTTCTTACTTGTCTGGGAGCAGCTCAGGGGAGGTGATGCCCTCACTGAACACACAATCAGAAAACTGGGAGGCTGGTTTTCATGACCACCACGTGAGGTTAGCAGAGGAAACAAAAACATACTGAGGCTGAGTAACTTATGTATGAATACAGAGCCAGCGGAACAATCTCTCTTTCTCTCCCACACAGTCCTTTTCTCCCTGTCTTTCTCTCTCTCAGTCTCTCTGTCCCCTCCTTGTCTGTGTCTTAATCTCTGACTCTTTTCTTTTTGAATTTTCTGCTTTGGAGCCTGAACACATTGATTGTTTTTCGGTGGTGTTATAAAACTTGCTAAGTTTTCTCTGATTCTAGTAACTAGTTCGCCAAATGGCAAATTATCAAAAATAATCTAAAATTATGGAGAAGTAGAATAAAGTCCCTCCATAGACCTGATTTGCCTCCTTTCACCAAGAGAATGTTATGGATAGGATGGATATGGAATAAATACCTTTGGTCCTGCATCTATGGCTAGAGTTTAATTTTAATATAATAGTGAATTATGCTTAATGATACTAAAAATTGGCCAGGAGCGGTGGCTCATGCCTGTAATCCCAACATTTTGGGAGGCCAAGGTGAGTGGATCACTAGGTCAGGAGCTCAAGACCAGCCTGGCCAAGATGGTGAAACCCTGTCTCTACTAAAAATACAAAAAATTAGCTGGGTGTGGTGGCAGGCACCTGTAATCCCAGCTACTAGCGAGGCTGAGGCAGAGAATTGCTTGAACCCAGAAGGTGGAGGTTGCAGTGAGCCAAGATTGCACCACTGCACTCCAGCCTGGGCTACAGAGCGAGATTCCATCACAAATAAATAAATAAATAAATAACAACTAAAATCTTGGTAACCAGGTAGTCCTGGCTGGTTCCTCAGTAGCAGCATACATCTTCGAATGCAGTACTGGGGATTCTTCAAGGGTCAATATGTATGGACATAAAAAATATGTTGGTTCCTAGCCCAAATGCCCATCAATGATAGACTGGATAGAGAAAATGTGGCACACATACACAATGGAATACTATGCAGCCATAAAAAAGAATGAGTTCGTGTCCTTTGCAGGGACATGCATGAAGCTGGAAACCATCAAACTAACACAGGAACAGAAAACCAAACACCGCATGTTCTCACTCATAAGTGGGAGTTGAACAATGAGAACACATGGACACAGGGAGGGGAACATCACACATGGGGGTGGGGGGCAAGGGAAGGGAGAGCATTAGGACAAATAACCAATGCATGCAGGGCTTAAAACCTAGATGATGAGTTGATCGGTGCAGCAAACCGCCATGGCACATATATACCTATGTAACAAACCTGCACATGTATCCCAGAACTTAAAGTATAATAAAAAAAAAGTTTGTTCCAGAAGAATATGACTTTGACATAGGCTATTGTATATAAATAAACCTACTTACATGCTATATTATAGTAAATATGTTCATTCTGTTAAGCCTAAACGGTTACATACTAGCATGACATCAATGCTAGTGATTATTTGTCATAATTCTAAAGAAGAAATTATTATAATTCTAAATAATAGTTGTATATGAAGCCATTTCCTCCGAAGAATTCAGAGAGTTTCTAAAATAAAGCCTCAGACAGACAAATCCAAATCAAAAACCTTTTCATCCTTCATTGCTAGAGAAAGATTAAGAAGATAGTTTGTCAAGAAAAGACTCCATGGAGAAATAAAGTGCTGAAAGTTATGAACATATGGTACTCAAGGGTTGCACATTTTTAAAAATGGCCTTACCATTAAGAAAATTGGCAGGAGACCTTACCATATTATTACACTATACTTTCTAATATATTCTTCTTCCAGATTAAACTCTAACCAATGATAGAGGACCAAAGGTGTTTTATTTCATATCCATCCTTTCAATAAAAATCTCCACAAAATTTAAACACTGTAGCCAGTTATGTATCTAACTCATTAGACACACTGCCATTTCACATAGTGAAAATAGCTATTTTTGGATGTTTATTTCATTTCAGAAGGACAGAAATCTCAGAATCCGAATGACCCCATTTCAGTCTTTTTGGGTAAGTTCCAAAGTCATGAATCAGTAGAAATGTTTAGAAAGATACTAAAAGGTTGATTTCCCATTTTAAATGTGCGCCTCTATTATAAAAAGATAGCAATTTCAAAAAATATGAATTAGGAGAGAAAAATCAATTTCATTTCTGGTAAAATCTGCAGTGTGTTTCTCATGAGAAAACAATAGAATATGGATTTTGGTTTTCCTCCTCTTTATTCTCCACAGGGATGCAATTTATTTCTTTACCCCCAAGACCTTTCCCCACTTTGATGTTCTTGGTGTCTGACCTCGACCTTTCCAGATGGAAGGATTGCCTGAGGCCTGAAAAGATTCTTTTTCCCGGTTGAGGCTGCAGCATCTGCCCTCCTTCCTTAAACCATCAATGAGGCTAGAGTGAGAAGAGGAAAGAGAGGCACTGTCGGTGGCATTCATCTTTACCCTACAGGGCTCATGCTTGTGTGTGTGTGTGTGTGTGTGTGTGTGTGTGTGGTACACACAAATTGCTCCTTTAGAACCTGGAAGCTGAAAAGAAAATGTATTTAAAGGAGTTCATTAACAAATATATCCTGGGCCAATTTTCATGCAGTGATTTCTTTTTACTAGTTATTTCAGTCTGATCTCCTATTTCATGCTGGAGATACATCAGAAAGAAACTTCTGGTCACAAATGTTGATGACCTCAAATAAGGATTTAAGAGACCTAAATTTAAGCCATTTGGTGAATGCAAAATTTGATTCTCAAAATGAAAGGCTATGTGATTTTTATCAGAGTGATCAACATATATTATCTTACATTTTAAAAATATTTATTTTGATATATACTTATCTGATCCATTATATAATTGAAAAATTTCTTGGGACAATATATCATACATTAATATTTATTGTAGCTGCAATAGTAATAATAATAGCAACTAACACTTAATATGGAGAGAACATGGTACTATGTGCATTATATGAATTCCCTTTTAAAATCCTTTCAGTATTTACTATGAGGTAAATACTGTTATGCTGCTTAATTTACAGGTTAATAACTGACACAAAAGAGATAAATTTGCCCAAGGTCTCCCGTTTTGTAAATGGTAGAGTAGAAGTTGACATCAAATCTTTCTTTCCATGTTCTAAGCCATTATTTTATACAACTCTAAAGAATGTTATTGAATTTCTTCACAGACATTCACAGAAAGCTTATGCAAGGAGAGGGACTATACTAATGGTAACCAAAAAGAACATGTTCACAGTCTGTTCAGATATGTGCCAATCTCTCCGTATTCCTTGGTCCAACATACAACAATGTTTCTGCCATAGATGATCAATTTCAGGTCCCATAATATGCCAATAGCAGAGCAAAGTCAAAAACACCTGACTTATTACTATCACTGAGTCCTCTTCAGTCTCTTTCAGCTTAGGGCTTTTCAAACATTAGCACATGTAAGAACTATCTAGAGAGTTTATTAAAAAACAGATTCCTGGGCATCAGCCTCATATATTCTCATTCAATAGGTCCTGGGCAGAAACAGAACAAATTTTTCTACTCCAGAACCAGGTGAGGCTGATGCTACTACGCAGTCTCACTTTGAATAGCACTGGTCTAGTGGATAACAATAACCTTCTACCTGTAAGTTCAGTTTTGCCAAAGATAGAGGGTCTAGATCTTTAGTAGACATCACTAGAAAGCTTGCTTGAAGTGAAAGCTGCAGAACGCCAACACCAGAAATTATTGTTTATCTGATAGTTTATGGGAGAAACTTTGAGAATAAGTGCTGGTCTCTAAATCGGTGACTGAGAAGCTTTGATATATAGCTGAAGCTTTCTCTTCTGCTTTTTCCAACGAGGGTCTAGAAAATGTCCGAAGTTATCTTACCTCTTGTCTCATGAGCTTAATAATTTAGTCCTCTAGGTTATATCCTCATCTTTATGACTCAACAAATATTTACTTCATGTCCACATGCACCAGATATTGTTCAAGGCAAAAAACAAAATAAAAACAAAACAAACAAAAAAACGAAATAGGAAATGTCCATGCATGCATCAACTTAAAATTCTCTTCCCAATTTCCACTCAAGAAATCTCAGTTAGCCGGGGAACTGCAAACCTGTACCCTCATGTCTGCAACCCTTTTCCCTAGTATAGATCCTAGGGTTAGCTCCCTTGATACCAACCAGAGGGCATTATGCTATGATGTAGACGTCCCACCTGAGGATAAAGATTGTCCTGCCTAGAAGTCATGGTCTCATCTCCCACTCTCTTACAAGTGTTGACCCCTTGGAAACAGAGTTCATTAGGCCTCCTTGGACCTGAAGATTTGGAATCCTGTCCCCTTAGATGATAACCACTCCCTTATAAAAGGTTAATTTCACTCAGTCAACCCTTCATTCCCATCAAGCATTCCCAGCATGAGCCTTGACAACTATGGCAATCTCAGACCATATAACCCCCCTGGACTCTTCAGACTCCTGCTGTGGTAGAACTGATTCTGTTTCAAGTGGTAAACGATTGGGGGACCAGGAATTGTAGGAAGCAGTGTGAGAAAGAGTAGAAAGAAGTGATGCTTTACAGAGATCAGAACTACTACCTGAATTTACCACTTAACATCTGTGTGGTTGTACACAAGTTTAATATCTCCATGTCTCATTTTCCTCATCCAGTAGAATTGCTCTGATCATTCATGAGACCAAGTTGGTAAAGTCCCTAGCACACCGCTGGCTATAAAATAGGGATTGAAAATGGTGGGTCACTATGGTAATGTTACTGCAAAAGTGATCCCAGTATTCCTCCTTTCCCTGTTTCCATGCCCCTGTGCAATGTCACTTGCAGTTCCTCCATTAAGAAGCCAAATCTCTCCTCCAGCTCTTGAATCTGGACAGGTCTCCAACTTGACTTGGCCAACAGAATGTGGCAAATGTGACATAAGCCAATTTCAAGCCTTGGTCTCAAGAAGTCCTGTGTGTTCTGCTCATTCTCTGGGATCCCTGTCCATATTGCCATATGAATAAGCCCAAAATATGAATAAGCACAAAATAGCCTGGTGGATGATACAGACCTCATGAAGCCTGCTTGTCTTGTCCAAGTCCTCAGGTATGAGTGAACCTAAGTCAAAGAGCAAATTGACCTTGTTGATCTGCAGCTGACAACAGAGGCATGAACCAGCCCAGCTGAAATCAGCTAACTGGGCCTCTACCAGCAGGACCACCAAGCCAACCTATAAACTCTTGAAAAACAATAAATGGTTATTACATTAAGCCATACAATTTTAGGGTGGGTTTTTATGTGGCATTATGGTAGACACAGATAAACTTCATAGTTCTTTTCCCCAATTCCTTCAAATATTTTGTTCAATGTTATACATCAAAAAATCAAAACTAAAAACTTGTGTGTCCATTTTAACTCCTCTCTCTCCCTGTATGCCAACACAAGGCCAATCAGTCACTGATCCAAAATGACTTGGATTCAAGTGTCCTGCAGATCTCCTGGCAAATTTTCTTCCTTGGGAAAGAAAGCTCTTCCCCATTCCTTTTTCCAGAGAAACCGGTTACATGAAAAGTTCCTAATACCAGTTTATATCCAGCCTGCCTCATGGGTTAGACAATTATCTGGAACATAACTTTCTCTGGATCAGATCACACGATAGCAATGGTTTCCTAATTCTCATTGAAGCAGCAAAGGCCTTTGGACACAACGTTGTTCAGTGCTATGTCCCTTATTTTGTTGTTTTGTTTTGTTTTGAACCAACTTTCTCAGGTTGAAGAAGCCCCTTGTTTCTGAACTGGACCCTGTCTCATCCAGAGGACTTGGTCTCTATCCTGCCCTAGTCTATTTCTTCCTCCTGTCATGCCCAGTAGCCTGACATCATGACTGTGCTCTTTACCACTATATCACTAACACTGGTTCATTGAAGTTACTTTTAAAATGTGTGTTTGATGGGAAAAGAAATAAAAACTGGATCAATTAATATTCTTCCCACTGAAAACATCTTTCTCCCCTTTTCCATCTATTAAAATCACACAATTTATGTAAAAGGCAGCTTAAATAACAATCACAATGTACTATTTGCACCTCTCCAGGTGCGGATTACCTTTCTGCATTTTTAATAGTTTATTGTCTATCTGTCTGATCCTTGAAATATATGGGTAGGTGCAACTAAAATATCGCAAAACCTGCAATTACTTTTGCACCAACCTATAGTATAAATGCTGAATCATATTCTCAAATGAAAATTGTTCCATGCTGAATTGGAGCCATAGTATAGAAATGTCTCTTAGTTCTAAATAAGGAGGAATAAATAGAAAAGGCTAACTAACCTTAATATTCAAAGCACCACAAGGAGCTTGCAGATGTACTGAGCAAAAAGAATGAAAAGATGCACCAGTCTGCTATATACAACATAATGCTGTGTAACACACTATCCCAAATTTAGTGGCTTATAAGACACACTTATTTCCTGTTTACATGTCTTCAGGTCAACTGAGATTTGGCTGATCTAAGCTGGACTCAACCAAGCTTAGATTCAAGCTGCAGTTTGGGTCCAGATCTTATCTATTGCTCTCATCCTTCTTAGACCAATAGTTTCTAGAGGCAGGCTCTCCTCATGATAAAAGGCAGCAGCACAAGAAGTTGAGTTCAACCATATATCACATTTAAAGGTACTTTATGCAGCATATCCACTAGTGTTCCACTGGCCAAAGCACTTCACATGGTAAAGCTCAACATAAATTAGTTGAAGTATACTCTGCCTACTCTAATTGGAGGAACTACAGAGGTACAATGAATATGACTCCGGGAAGTGTTCAATAATGGGGAGCACAAATATAACACCTGTGGTTGGAAAGTTAATGAATGACAAATAGAAGTATTTTGAGCTTACTAGAACTAAGACAAGTAATTCAATTTCAAGTTGCTGTTTCCTCATTGAATATACATGAATCTTTCATTTTATATACATTATAGGCTAAACGTCACTAGAAAAGAAATGTGGTATTATAATTAAGCCGATCAGTGGCATACATTTTCAGATGATGACACAGGACGTACATTTCTACCCCCTTTTCTTCTGTTCAGCTGAATTATAACCATCAAAAAGACTATTTAATTTGGAAATGGCAATAGTAACTAGAAACAGCTTTGATTTTAATTTATTATTGACAGAAAATTTCTGTTTGTGCATGCATTTTCTGCTTTCAGAATTGCCTCTGAGATCAAAAAGAGTCTTTGTTTTAAGAAAAATACATTATTGGTTAACATACCATATAGTATAGATAATCTTATAAACACATAGGAGGTATGAATTTGCTCCTACTATGATTCAAAGTCAAAGAAATGTCACATTCCTTTATGCTCTTTTGGTCACATTAAATCTAACTTCAAGTTTGGGAGGAAATTGAGTCTTAGTCATTATTAGGTGCTATCCCATGACTCCCCATTGACCCTAGCTTGTTCTCTCTTCCTCCACTCTGCAATGCCTTGAATTATACCAGGGCTCTCAAGCAGAACAGAACACTTGGGGAGGACATGTTGATCATCTTCCAGCTAGCCTAACCCCTGAAGCCTCATAGCTCTGCAGTTTTCAAGGCATCTTGAGACAAGAATCCTCATGAAGCATGGCATTTCATCACCACTCTATCCAACTTCCTCGAATTACCACAGAACTATCTTTTTGTGATCCTGATGATTTCTGGAGTGTCTGAGATAGGAAGGGAGTATTGGGTTACTACTTCTTGCTAGACCAGCATATTAGGGTTTCCTTCCACTCTTGGTATCACTTCTTTTCCCTCCACTTACTTATGATTCTCGTATTTAACAATCACTCATCTTCCTTCCCTCCAAATAAGAGAAAAGTCTAACTTCTTGGAAGTGTCTCACATAATCTTATTGTGATTTAGGTTTTGAAAAATCCAACAAGAAAAGGGATTTTCTTAAAGATATTTGCTTTTGGCTCTAAGGCAAAAATTTTAATGGAGTCAGAGGAACAAAGAGGTTGGGTTGGATTGGGTGGGTTGGGTTGGGGTGGGGAGTGGTGGAAACAGAGAATAGAAATCATGAATAGCCCTCAGTCTATTGCTTATTACATAGCAGGAGATTCAAAACATAAATTAATAAGCCTGTAATTTTCCTGCCACAAAGCTATTTATTTTATTATTATTTCATATCAGCTTCAGAATGAAATTATACCCATTTCTTCCATGCCATATTATTCTTTTCAGTAGCATAGTTAATTAGAGGACTTCATTAATATGGAGACATGCTTACTTAATTAGTTACGATATATATTTCTATTGTCTATATATTTTTCCTTTTAGCAATCACAGTCTAAAGGGTAGAGTTCAGAAATTAATTTTAGCAGCTTCTGGGACACCCTGTACATAACAAAAACTGAAAAGTCAATATCCCACAAGAGGATACTTCACAGCTTTTCAATTTATTTTAATATAAATCACTGGGCACTAACAAATTAAAGCACATGGATCTTCTTGAAATAGCTGAATTTGTTGTAGAGGAAAATTTTACTCTAATTCATTCTTGCAATCACTTGCTAATATTTTATGCTTATTTCTTTCATTACTTTAATCCAATATATGAAGTTCTGAGAAGTTTTTTTCATCAGTCAAAAAAAATTAAGCTTTTTTCAATACTATTCTATGTCAGTCATTAATTAAAATTTATTTAGGACTTATAATGTACCTTTATAGAAGATACATATACGAGTTGAATTAAGTGAAGAACTGCATGTTTTTGTAACTTCATTTACAATCAATCATATAAAGCAACATAAGATATTTCCATGTATCCCACGACAAAACAAAACAGTTGACTAAGGCTTATAAAATTCATTCTTTCAAAAAGTACTTCTTTAGCCCTTAATATGTTCCCAGATAAACATTTTAAAACAATAAGATAATACATAGCATGGGACAAAACTGCTGTGTAATTTCGTTTGTATTACTTCAAACAAAGCTGAGATGTAAAATAATGTATTTTAACCACAAAATGAATGGACGTACTGCTATGTCCATCTTTAAATATGCAACTAAAATCCCTCTTCTTATTCTGTATGAACCAATCAATCAGTTATTTCCAAATTTTCTTGATTCAATTAAATTTTATTAAACGGGTACCACTGTATTAAATTCTAGGAATACAGTCAATAACAAAGCAGTCATGGTCCCTGCCTTCATGATACTTACAGTCTTTAAATTATATGTAAATAGGACAGGTGGTTCCAAGATGGCCGGATAGGAAGAGCTTCAGCCTCCAGCTCCCAACGTGAATGACACAGAAGACGGGTGATTTCTGCATTTCCAACTGAGGTACCTACCAGGTTCATCTCACTGGGGTGTGTCGGACAGTGGGTGCAGGACAGTGGGTGCAGCCCACCGAGCGAGAGCTGAAGCAGGGTGAGGCATCTCCTCACCTGGGAAGAACAAGGGGAAAGGGAATTCCCTTTCCTAGCCAAGGGACACCGTGACACACAACATCTGGAAAATTGGGTCACTCTCACTCTAATATTGTGCTTTACCAAGGGTCTTAGCAAACGGCACACCAGGAGATTATATCCCGTGCCTGGCTCAGAGGGTCCTATGCCCGCTGAGCCTCCCTCATTGCTAGCACAGCAGTCTGAGATCGAAATGCAAGGTGGTAGCGAGGCTGGGGGAAGGGCACCCACCATTGCTGAGACTTGAGAAGGTAAACAAAGCTGCCAGAAGCTCGAACTGGGTGGAGCCCACCACAGCTCAAGGAGGCCTGCCTGCTCTGTAGACTCCACCTCTGGGGATGGGGCATAGCCAAACAAAAGGCAGCAGAAACCTCTGCAGATTTAAATGTCCCTGTCTGACAGCTTTGAAGAGAGTAGTGGTTCTCCAAGCACAGAGGTTGAGATCTGAGAATGGACAGACTGCCTGCTCAAGTGGGTCCCTGACTCCTGAGTAGCCTAACTGGGAGACACCATGGAAAAGGGGCAGACTGACACTTCATACCTCACATGGCCGGGTACAAGACTAGCAAGACTAATAAAGAAGAAAAGAGAGAAGAATCAAATAGATGCAATAAAAAATGATAAAGGGGATATCACCATCGACCCCACAGAAATACAAACTACCATCAGAGAATACTATAAACACCTCTACGCAAATAAACTAGAAAACCTATAAGAAATGAATAAACTCCTGGACACATACAGTCTTCCAAGACTAAACCAGGAAGAAGTTGAATCCCTGAATAGACCAATAACAGGCTCTGAAATTGAGGCAATAATTAATAGCCTACCAACCAAAAAAAAGTCCAGAAGCAGACAGATTCACAGCCAAATTCTACCAGAGGTACAAGGAGGAGCTGGTACCATTCCTTCTGAAACTATTCCAATCAATAGAAAAAGAGAGAATCCTCCCTAACTCATTTTATGAGGCCAACATCATCCTGATACCAAAGCCTGGCAGAGACACAACAACAACAAAAAAAGACAATGTTAGACCAATATCTGTGATGAACATCGATGTAAAAATCCTCAACAAAATACTGGCAAACTGAATCC
>NW_016803211.1:1174372-1185467 GCF_001698545.2 Rhinopithecus bieti
ATGACAGACTGGATTAAGAAAATGTGGCACATATACACCATGGAATACTATGCAGCCATAAAAAAGGATGAGTTCATGTCCTTTGTAGGGACATGGATGCAGCTGGACACCATCATTCTCAGCAAACTATCACAAGAACAGAAAACCAAACACTGCATGTTCTCACTCATAGGTGGGAATTGAACAATGAGATTACTTGGACACAGGAAGGGGAACATCACACACCGGGGTCTGTTTTGGGGTGGGGGGAGAAGGGAGGGATAGCGTTAGGAGATATACCTAATGTAAATGACAAGTTAATGGGTGCAGCACACCAACATGGCACATGTATACATATGTAACAAAACTGCACGTTGTGCACATGTACCCTAGAACATAAAGTATAATAAAAATAAATAAATAATATGTAAATATAAACTAATAAAATACAAATACCAGAATATACAATTCAAACATAGTTATCTCATTTTAAAATATCCACCATGGAATTTTATATTAGAGATACTTACCTCCTTTGGGATTTCTTTCAGAGTTTAATTATGCTTAACCAAAAGCAATACTGCCCAATTAAATGCCACAGCACATTGCCTAAATGTTTACATTAGTTAGGTAAGTAGCCCATTTTAAAAATTCAGCCTTCCAAAAAGTCTCTCATGCCATCAATCCCAAAAGGAATGTCTAATTGAATGGCAGGCTTGCATGCCCATTCAGGGCCCAATTTTCTTCTATCTTCCTCTATTCTCCCTTTAGGGTGTTAAATGGGAAAGAGAGAACACAGAGGATTGTGGGAGTTTTCCACGGTCCAGGCCAGGAAGTACTGCAATTACTGCTGATCACATCTCTTTCACCAGATGCAATCACGTGACTGCAACTGACTGGAAGAGAGGTCGGGAAATGTAGTCTAAGGCTGAGCCCAGAGGAAACAGGAAATGGTTTTGGGGAGCACATAGCACTTCTGTCACAAGATTCTGTGACATAGCACAAGATTCTGTCACATCTTGTTTCTGGAGGCATTTTAGCTGTTCCCGGGGAAAGAAACAAACAAACAATAAACAACAACATAAAACCTGCTTTTAAAGAATATTCTATAGAAAGTTATTAAAAACTATGTCACAACTTTCTTAATTAGCTCTTTTCTAATTAATTTGATACTTTAAAAAATTATTTTCAGGTCATTTACATCTATAGAAGAGTTACAGAAATAGCACAGAGAGTTATTGTACATCCTATACCCAGCTTCCTCTAATGTTTAAATCTTACATAACCACAGTGCATTTAGAAAAAACTAAGAAATTAACATTGGCAAAATGTTATGATAGATTTCACCACATATTTTTGACTTATGTCTTTTCTTCCATTCCAGGTACTTCTAACTACTTTTAACTCTCTCTCTCTCACACACACACACACACACGAACATACCCCTCAGGCTTTATTTCTTCTTTATTTTCTAATTCCTAGAGTAAAAGACATTTCTCCATTCTCATAAGTAATCATTATTCAAATATCATCGGTTTTCCAAAAGTGAAATCTTACATAGACTATAACCATTGCCAGGAGAGTGGCAGTCATCAGAGGAAAGATGTTAGCATGTGGTAATAATGATAAGAATAATGACATAATGGAGGTTTACTGAGCTGTTACTACATTTGGCAAGTGCTAGTATGACTCACTTAATTCTTGAAGAAGCTGTATGAGAAAGAAACTATTTTAACCCTCTTTTCCTGGTAAGGAAACCAAGGCTTCAAGAGGTTACACAATTTATCGGTCCCACAGCTAGTGAGGAAAGAGCCTAGGTTCAATTCAGTCCATTTTAACCACAAAACTTCAAGGGAAAATTGAAAATAATAAGGACAAAAGCATATCCAAGGCATTTCTGGATGGGGTTATATCCAAGCATTCACCATTATAAGGAGCATTTAGATGTAGGTTTTTGAGGACAAAAAGAACAAAAAATCAGCCTAATGATTTAATTTTTTGCCTTTATTCCTAGTAGTTCAGCATTCACCTAGGATAACAATCCTTCTTCCCTCTCAGTTGTCAGGGGCCACATAGGAAGTAAACTGGTTGCAAGAGCAGGAGTTGAGGTTCTGAGCCTTGGTATTTTCTGAACTTCGCATTTCCGACCTTGAGTCATGTTTGCGACCTGTGGCCCTTTCTGATCTTTGAGAATCCAACTTCTCAAGTCAGCCTAGTTTTGAGACCTAATTACTTGGCATTTCACCTCTAATAGTCTCTGCCCAGGCCTGAATGTTAAGCCCTGTGATTCTAGCAATAACATGCCCCTGTGTCTGCCAGTGGGTCCAGGTTCCTTGCATGAGTACCATCTGAGATTCATCTTAGAAAAAATATATTCCATTAGTGCAATCATTCTCAAAATGCTTGGGCTAGCAACATCAGCATCACCTGGGAACTTGTCACAGATGCAGATCCTCAGGGTCTCCACGTCAGCCCTACCGAATCAGAAATTCTAGGCAACAGGGAACATCAATCTGTGTTTCAACAAACCCACTATGATTTTGATGGATGCTAAAATTTGAAATTCCTGAATTAGTATCTGCGTCTCCTCATTCCCTATGATGCCCATTGGTACAATGGATTAAGACAGGGAGGACTTAGTGTCTGACAGCTCAGCAGTTTAGCCGGTTGCATGCCCCTGGGTCCTTGCTCAGCCTCTGTGCTTTTCCATTTTCTCATTTTTAAAAACACACCAAAGAGCTATAATCTAGCTCTCGTTTTTCTGTGTTTGCTGATGAGTAACTAATGGAGGGTTGTGCTATCCCATGTTAATCTTAACTGCCTGACCAATGCTTAGCAATGGCTTTTGTACAAAGGTTGTCCTTGTGATTTCTGAGCCTCTTCTCTTGCTTGGATTTAAGTAGCAATATCCCATCACATTTGTATTCCATAAATCATTGGGGCATGGGTTGAATGTTATATACTCATAACTATGTGTAATTAAACTTAATATGGATTTGACCATTAGTTAAACTCTCATGCTTTGAGATTAGCTATAATTGAGGAAGGCATGACCTTTATTCTAACAGGGTAGAACTTTCTCTTGGAGCATTTAAGTTTAAGGTATGAGAGGACTTTGCTGTTATACAAAAATATTCCACATAGGAAGGTCGAATAAAATACTAAACCTTTCTAGGCCAGAGTTCTTTAAGAAATTAATCCAGATAAAACCATGAGATCAAGATAATTGCCACAGAAATTAGCAATCCTGCCAAAAGAACTGACAGTGCATACATTGACCTTTTAGGAACACTGGAGGGACCTTAAAAATGTCACATGGAAACCACTCTTTGGGAGTTGTTTTTTGGATCAGAACAGAAATTAAGAAGCTAGATAGAAAAAAATGGTGGAAATTAAGAAGCTAGATAGAAAAAAATGGTGAAGATGAGTGCCTTAGTTTGAATTCCCCAGAAGCAGATTCTGAGTAAGAATTTTAGTGCAAGTGTTTTATTTGAGATGTGATCCCAGAAAACACTGACAGGAGAGGAGTAGAAATTGGGACACGACAGAGAATGAAGGCAACACAGTGTGTATTATCAAGCAAGTTATCACTATTAGCAATTGAAGTGTAGGGTCAGAGTTTCTGAATACAAGTCTAGGATAGGCTCTGTGGCTTATCAACTCAGCCCCTGAAGCATTCTATCACTTCTTTACACATTACATTCCTCTTCTAAGAAATGAAGAAAAAAATGCTCTCCAAATAGGATGATGCTGTTGCCATTGATAATAAATGACTACCTTTCATTGAATACTGATCCTGCACCAGGTTCAATGTTAATCTTTACTCCAAATCCTAGGAGACAGGTAAATGTTCTTCAAATTTTACTAAGAGATCATATCAATTATACATATATATAAATTACATAAATATATGCATTTAACTTTTAAGTTCAGGGGTACATGTGCAGGTGTGTTATATAGGTAAACTTGTGTCATGAGGGTTTCTTCCACAGATTATATCATCAACCAGGTATTAAGCTTAGTACCCATTAATTATTTTTTCTGATACTCTCCCTCCTCCCATCCTTCACCCTCTGACAGGCCTCAGTGTGTGTTGTTCCCCTCTATATGTTCATGCATTCTCATCATTTAGCTCCCACTTATAAGTGAGAAAATGTGGTATTTAGTTTTTTCTTTCTGTGTTATCAACTATATAATTTTATAAATATAAAGGGACTTTGCAAACTGTAAGGTGATGTTAAAGAGAACTTGTTGCAGCTTTTCATGAGTCAACGGAAAGTCCATACTTTAGTTATAATTTTGCAACTCATTAGCCTGAGGCTTCAACCAGATCACTTTGCCTCTTTCAGTCTGCCTCCTATATTAAAAAATACACATGCTGGATGCTAATATTAGGCATCAGGGGAGGCTGGATACATGGGACATCAGGTCTCGGCTGGACATTTCTTTGCAAATTCTTGTAAATCTGTAATTATTTAAAAATAAAAGTTAAATCATAGTTGGGCTGGTGGAAATATAAATTAGTATAACCAATTTAGAAAATGGGTATAATTTATGAAAGCCAAACATATACATACATGTAGCCCAGAAACTATAATCCTAAATAGATACACAACAGAAATACAAGCATATGGGCACCAAAAGCTATGTACTAGAATGTTCATAGCAAGATAATGTGTGACAGTCAAAAATGCAAACAACACAAGTGGCTATGAACTGTAGAACTGAATAAGTTGTGATTTACTCATGTATTGAAATATTATGAAGTGATGAAAACAAATAATCTTCAAGAATACATAACAACAAGGATGAATAATATTACAGACGTGATAGTGTGACAAATGTCACACAAAAGAGAACAGTATAATTCAATTTAGAAAAATTTCCCAAGAAGCAAGATGTGTCTATCCTATTGGAAGTCAGGATGTCTGGGAGGGCAGTAAGAGGCGGGCTCCTGGGAAACAGAGTTTTCTGTTTCTCCTTTTGGGTGCTGGTTACCTGGGTACACTCATGGAGCAATTAAATTATTATCTGTGTACTTTTCCATGAGTACTTTGTATTTTTTTTTTTAAAGTTTACCTAACAAAAGCACTATGAGTTGGGTTAGATGACTCCAAAAGATTCTTCTAGCTCTAAAATCCTGATCATGAGATGAGGCTCTGCCATCTTCCCGTATCTATTGAGATGAGGCTGGGGGTAGAGTTGGTCCACTTGTCAACATGAGGTGAACACACTGACTCTGTTTAGTTCTGCAACATGAGGATGCCCCCTTTGCATGGAACAGTTCATTTTCCCCTCACTGGTACACATCACAGAGATTTATACAAACAGGTACTCAGTAGACACATGTTCAAAGATTTTGGATCTTGCAATTTTAGAAACTTCCACAGGGTGGCAAGGACGCTATTTCTTGACAGTCTTTACACACACAACAACCTTTCTCCTCTTTTTTTCCCTCTCAGTCTCTTTCACAACATACAGGTTTCCCTATCCATGGCTATTATAAATATTGGAAAACACAATTTTATAGACTGTATTATTTCTAATGAATGCTCCATAGTACAATTAACTTAGAGGACTAATCTGAAGCTTGAGCAGACTAAATAAAATAGTAGGTAGGGGGAAATCAGTGTTGTGCCAGAGAATATAATTTCTGAAACATTAGCACAGAACATGACCAAGGGGAGGAATTACGGCAAAATGAGTTGCAAGGTAATGGAATAAAGATGACATGATATTATTTGCCCCCTTTAAAAAAGGTTCTGGGCATTTGATAAGCACAGAATGAATTCAGATGGACACTAGCCAGAAGGTGGTAGATTGTTTGCACAAGAATTGCTGCAATTACTTCCTTCCATGTATCTGCATCATTTTGCAATGTGGTTTTTCAAAAATTCCTGTTAAGGGGTGGAGCTATTTCCCTACCTGTTGAATTTAGGTTGGTCTTTGGACCTATTTAACCACTAGAAAGTAATAAAGTAATTACCTTCTAGTTTTAAACTTAAGACTAAGGAGTTCTTGCACGGTTCTGCTTTTTCTCTTTGACCATAGCTTCTGTCACATGAACAAGCCTGAGCCAGCCTGTTGGAAGATGAGAAGCCACGTGGAACAGTCATTCCCATTGTCCCAGCCAAGCAAATCCTAGCCTTTAACCTACCCAGCAGCAGATCTGAGATACATAAGCAAGGCCTACCAAGAGCAGCCGAACCTCACCCAGATCAGTAGAGCCACCCAACATGACCCATAAACTTGTTAGCAAAAAAATTTTTTTAAAAGATAATTGTTAAAGTCATGAAGTTTCATGTAGTTTGTTGGACAGCAGTCGCTAACTCCCAGCCATATAAAAATATCAATTGAACCAGCTTATTTTCTGCTAAACTTCCTTTTAGATGCAGCTTTGTATACAGTGAGAGCTTCAGCCTGAAAGTCAAGAACTTTGGATTCAAACTTTTGTAACAGTAGAAATATGAGAGATTTGGAAAAATCGGCTTTGAAGTGCTTTTTTATCGATCGATCTACCTGTCAATCAATCATCTATCTATTTGTGTGTGGGTACATTAATCTTGTAATGGGTGCACGTGTATGTGTTGAATGTAAATGGTGTATTTGGTCTGGGTACTACTAAGTGAAGGAAGTAACTGCTAGGTGTTACTTGACTGGGAGTTTCTTAGAGGCAGAAACTGTGGCTTATGAAGAATAGTCAGTGTCTTTGGTTAAGTTTTTCCAGCAGCAGGCCCCGAGACAAGCATTCAAGTGCAAGTAGTTTATTTCGGATGGGACCCCAGGACCTTTTAGGGAGTTGGGAAGTGACAAAGGGAAAGGAAGACAGCCATGAGAGTGCATTAACAAATAGGTTACCATTGTGAATAATTTGATTTTTATCTTCCTGGGGAACTCCAGAAAACAGTTTAAAATTTAAATTTGAAACCTTAAATTTATGCTATCCAGGGGTAAGGGAGCTGGAAAATGTATCCTACCAATCCCAGATATTACTAGTTGCGAGCTGATCATGAAGGGAATTTTTTTCCCAGTATTTCCCATCACATGCATGGACAAGGTGAGCTCTGGTAGCCAGAGAAAGCCCTCAGGCAAAGAGAGAGGAGTGCTGAACAGTGGAAAGTTGGGTAAGAATGGTAAGCCCCAATAGGAAGCAGCAGAGCACTGACAGCATCTACCACCAAGACTGTGTCTTAAAACTGGGACATGCTAGATGTACAATTAACATTTGTATACAAACATTTTTCTATTTTAGAAATCTATTGCTTACAATCTTTAGTATATAAAACGGGTTCTATTTTCACTCTCTGAATGAGATTTCAAGGGTTACCTCCGCTGTAGAACTTGTTTTATGCAATTTTATCTACATTCTCCATCAATAAAGAGATCAATAGATAAATAAATACAGACACATATGCATAAGACAGATGAGAGTGTGTTCTTTATTCTTCAATAACTATCTACATTTTACAAATTACAATGTCCAAATTTATCATATTGAAACTATAATTATACTTAGCGGTCTCTTTTCTGCTGATTTTTTAGTTCCTTAAATATTTATGTAATTCCAGTATGATCTCTGGCATATATTAAGCATTTGTGAATGCTGACTGCCTAATCAATGAAATGAACTGATGGGTACTCACCAAATGCTAGTAGAAAATCATAAACATAACTTACATGTACCCTATATGGTTAAATGTCTCAGCAGACATGTTATATGCTCCACGAAGATAAAGATTCTATTTGTATTGTTCACCTTTATATCGTAATGCCAAACAAAATGCTTCTAGCAAAGTAGAAACTAGTAAAATACTTGTGAAATAAAAGAAAAATTGTTTGAAGTGTAAAACATGACTGAGAATTTAAAATAACAAAATAAATTACTTAGATCTTTCTGTATATTCTGTTGCACCAGACACATTCAATTTGCATTAAGCACACAAGATAGCAGAATTTTAGATGACTTCTGTACAATTCATAGATTACCTACACCCAATTGCAAATTTCATTTGAGAAAAAAGTTGATGCTCCTCATGTCTGAAGAATTTTCTTTCTGTTATAAAATTTCACTGTGGGGTTCCAAATACAATAAAATAAGTCAAAACATTTTTGTGGTCATAGAAATAATGTATCGTTGATTGTTCATTATTAAACTGCAACATATATTCAATGTTATCATGTTTCAAGGCTATTTTATAATTAGTAAGTTTTGCAAAATAAAAATCCTAGAATTTTATTTTTCATACCTGCACTTTTCAGAGTTCAGCTTCATCCATATACCTCTTTCTACAGTGAGGTGCATTGGTTGAGCTAGGAAACGCAGATATTACTCTCAATTACCAGTTGTTACTGAGTTGCTGTGAAAATATTCAAAAAATTTTGAGATTATTGTCAAAGATGCAGGCCAGAAAAAATAAAAAAACTATAGAGGACCAGGAAGAGCTGTATTCACACTAATGTCAGAGTTCACTGTACAAATGTCTTAATTTGTCATTATAAAATGAATCTGGAAATACTGAACACGTCAAAAAAGATCTGTTGTGATATGGTGATTTTTTTTTTTTTTTTTTTTGAAAGCTACATACCACCAGAGAGCTTCTGTTATCCAGGTTATTCCAAGACAGTTTTCTATTCCTGCTGTGGCTATGAATGACAGCTTAATATAATGTGTGTGGAGGGGAAAGAAAGAAATTCTTACTCAGACTCAGGGCTTCCAAGTGTCTAACAACAATTATAAAAAACAACTGCATCTTCAAATAACTCTTAAACTCTAACTTAAGGTTTAGCATCCATCTTTACTCAAGTACTAGTGGATAAGACAAATTCAATTATATCAAAGGTGTGGCATCCTATGGAAAATCAAAGGCATGCTGGGCTGTTACCTTTTAGAAATTGATTTCTCACGAGGAAACTTTACCTCTTTGTCTGTCATCATGAAATTGTCCCTTACCAGTATTGATAACATTTAACCCTCTGGATGAGGAAAACATTTGAAATAAAAAATAAAACTGTGTAGCCCATAAGCTGCTATTATCTCTGATAGGAACTGACAGTTTTGGATTGATGCTAGACACAAAAATATTTTCTTTGTGCTATTTGTTTATTTTTACTTTATTGCAAACTATCTACTAAAATAAAATTCAGGGCAGAAATTAACCAAAATTCCATCCCAAAGTCAAAGTTAGTGTTCTTATTTTTCTAATACAACTTCCAGTCCTAGTCCTTGTTCATACTAAAAAGGTTAACTTTTCAACTTTTGTAGTCTACATTTTTACTTAATTTTGTACTGTGGCTTCTCCTTCCCATTTTCCTACAACTGTTTTGTGGGTTTTTGTTTGTTTGTTTGTTTTTTACCTTTCTCTCCCAATTCTGTCTATTCCATCCACACCATCACATTCCTAATGTAACAAATATTACCACCTTGGGGTATATTTTTCCAGACCTTTTTTCTGGTCTTATAATCTGTATTAGGCAAAATTCTAAGATTTCCCCCAATGAACAATACCCTTGTATAATCCCAGCCCTTGAGTATGGGTAAGGCCTGTGTGCATAATATGATTATCACTTCTGTGATTATATTATATTATATTATATTATATTATATTATATGGAAGTTATTTTGCTAATATAATTGAGGTCTGTAACTAGTTGACTTTGAGTTAATCAAAGTCTGTAACTAGTTGACTTTGTTAATCAAGGTCTGTAACTAGTTAATCAAGGTCTGTAACTAGTTGACTTTGAGTTATCCTGGGTGAGCCTGACCTAATCACATAAGCCCTTAAATTACAGAGTATTGAGCCCTTTCTGAAAGGAAGGTGATTCTTCTATAAGTTTTGAAGAAGTGAATTGTCATATTATAAGAGGGCTATGTGGCTAAACCTGAGGGTGGCCTCTGTCAGGTCAGAGCAACCCTTAGCCAATAGCTGGGTGAAAAATACGAACCTCAGTCTTAGAGTTACAGTTTTGCTTTTGCTAACAACCTGAATAAACCTGGAAGAGGACTTCAAGTTCCAGGTGAGAAAGTAGCCCAACAGACACATTGATTTTCACCTCCTAAGATGCTGAGCAGAGAACCCAGTAATTTCGTGGCCAGATTTATGGCCCAGAGGAACTGTGAAATAATAAAAGAGCATTGTTTTAGTCACTAAGTTTGTAATCGCAATAGAAAACTAATTCACAATCATTTACACACCTATAGAGATAACATCACTATTGTTTGTAATAGGATGTCAAAATGGAATTTTGTAGCAGACAAATTCACAGTTATAGTTGGAGATCTTATAATATCAAAATTTGTATAGTGCTACTGAATTAATAATTAAGAGTAAATTTATAGAAAAAAAATTTTACATTGAAAAAAGAAAGAACTCACATTAATTACCAAAGCATTTATAGAAAGAGATTAGAAAAAAAAGAAAAAGAGCCAAATTAAGGAGTAGAAAGAATAATAAATATAAAAGCATTTCTCAGTTAAATAAAAGTAGGAAAACAATACAGAAAATTTAATGAAACTAAAAAAGTGCTTCTTTGAGAAGACCAAAATAATGATAAACCTTTAGCTAGACTGATGAGAAAAAGAAAGAATAAAGGCACAATTTACCAAAAATAAAAGAAGTGTCATCACACAGGTTATATAGGTAATACAAAGATAAAAGGAGAATATTGTAAAAAATTTAATGTTAAATGTTTTGTTTTTCTAAGACCACCAGAGCGGGTACAAAAGAACCAGTGACTAGGCAAGGGTAGGAGCAAAACTGCAAGTTTATTTTGGTCACCTAGCTTCAAGGGAAGAAGGTGGGTAGGGAGAGGTCTGTTGGCCCCCCGACAAAAGGGGCCCCCAGAGTCACCCGTACAGCTCTCGGACGGAGTTCCCACAGTCCTGACATCCCGACAGGAGTGGAGGACTGAGGAAGGCCGCGCGTGGCGTGCCTCCGGAGCGGCTTTTCTAGGAGTGGGAGGGCAACAGGCGGGGCACGGGCGTGTCAGGGGGCGTTCCACAGGTGCGACCAGGTAAATCTTGGTCTCTTCAGATTGACATCACCTGGCGCATGCCTAGTTGGTCTGCACCTTCCCGGGTCGCCGGCTGGATTTTCGCGCGCGCGGGAAAAGTTGGGGG
>NW_016803211.1:1188228-1266179 GCF_001698545.2 Rhinopithecus bieti
TTTTCTAAGACCACCAGAGCGGGTACAAAAGAACCAGCGACTAGGCAAGGGTAGGAGCAAAACTGCAAGTTTATTTTGGTCACCTAGCTTCAAGGGAAGAAGGTGGGTAGGGAGAGGTCTGTTGGCCCCCCGACAAAAGGGGCCCCCAGAGTCACCCGTACAGCTCTCGGACGGAGTTCCCACAGTCCTGACATCCCGACAGGAGTGGAGGACTGAGGAAGGCCGCGCGTGGCGTGCCTCCGGAGCGGCTTTTCTAGGAGTGGGAGGGCAACAGGCGGGGCACGGGCGTGTCAGGGGGCGTTCCACAGGTGCGACCAGGTAAATCTTGGTCTCTTCAGATTGACATCACCTGGCGCATGCCTAGTTGGTCAGCACCTTCCCGGGTCGCCGGCTGGATTTTCGCACGCGCGGGAAAAGTTGGGGGATGAAGAACCCGGAAGTGCGCCATCTTGCCTCCGTTCATCCAAACATTAAAGAAACTTAGAATAAAAATTGTATAAAATACACAAACTATCAAGATTCACTAGAGAAGAAATAGATGACCAACATAGCCTTATATCTATTAATTAAACACAATTTGAAGTGAAAAGACTTACTGACTAAAAAATTCCAGCCTCAGATGGCTGGCTCTACATTGGAAAATTCTTAAACATGAAGGAAGGAATTATGCTAATACTACTGAAACTTCTAAAAAACTGAAGAGGAGAAATACTTGAAAAGTAAATCTATGAAAAATCAAATTATTTTGTGAAGTCACCATTATCCTCACACCAAAACCAGAACAATAAAGAAAAACTATAGACCAGTATCTCTTATGAAGATAGATGCAAAAATATAAATAAAATTGTAATAAATTGAATCCAACAATGTATGAAAAAGCTAATATATCAATCATGACTAAACGGCATTTATACTAAGAATGAGAGGTTGGTTTAATATTCAAAAATTAATAAATGTAACTTATTATATTATAAAACTCAAAATGAAAAAATAAGATCTAAGTAGACATATAAAAATAAATTTGACAACATCTAATATACTTTCCTAATAAAAACACTCAGAAAATAGAAATATAAGGAGATTCCTCAATCTCATAAAGGGCATCTACCAAAAACTCATTCTTAATGATGACATCATACTTAATGATGAAAGAAAGTGTTCCTCCTGAGATTGAAAAAAAAAAACACTTTAATGACCTGCCTGCAATGTTGTCATGGAGGTTCTGGCCAGTGGAACAGAGCAAGTAAAAGACATTAAAGGAAATGAAGATTAAGAAGGAAGAAGAAAACTATCTTTATTCACAGAGGATATCGTTATCTATGTAAAAAATATAATGGAATCTACAATGTATCAATTAGAAATAATAAGGGAGTTAAGCCACATTGCAGGATGGAAGATCAATATAAAAAATTAATTATAGAGCACAACATCTGGAACAGTAGCATGAAGAGATCCATGGAATTGCCCTCCAGCAAAACAATCATAATAGGTAAAAACTGAAAAACAACAAAAACCAGATTACTTTAATCTCTGGAAATTGTTATAAGACCACACAGAAAAATTTTTAAAGATAATTTATTATAACAAATCTAGTAAATATTGGTAAGAACAGTGCTACTCTGTGGCATTTGAGCCACTACCTGTTCCCTCCCTCCCTTCTTCCTGCTCAGCATGACAGGAACATTATGTCAGGGCAGTGCAGTGAAATACACAGGACTCCCTCTCATCCTACTTCCTACTTAAGGACTATGACACCTTCTTGGGAGAATCAGCCCACCAGAATTTCTCCTTCTCTCCATTTTTGGTATAGAAATTCAGTCAAGAAGACCCCTGAACCCAGCCAAGAAAGAATGAAAGATATGGGACTTTCTTTCCCCACACAGTTTTAATTAAAGGGCAAAACTTTTATCTCAGGCATGACAGCCTGAGACTATTGGAGCCCAATTTACTCTTGTCCCAGATCACCTGTGAGGCTTCACACTAGAAGATTCCATACCAGATGAAGCAAACTAAAAAGACAGAAGCCACTGGCTCTGTCCACTGTTCTGCTAGTAAAGCAGATATGTTACTCCAAGACAAGTGGGTCATTGCCCCCCTCCACTCCACCCCACTCAAGAGCAATCACAAAGACCATTTGCCTAGAAAGAGAGTGATCAGATCTCTATAAAGAAATGGATTTTATTTGGAATAGCTTGTGGGATAGTTCAAGCCTAAGGGCAATTTCAAAAACAATGATGGTGATAAGTTCAAAAATTTCAATTTCAAAACATTTTCAAAACAATTGGTGGTAAGTAATTAAGAAGATGCAGATAATTCCATGGAAGCAACTACTTGAACCTTAGACCAGCTGAAGTTTACCAGAGATAATACAGGAAAAGATACAGAAGAGCACTCCCAGGGATGAAGATTCTTCTCAAAGGCTACCTCTGCAAAGAGACCTGACTTTCTTGAAAACAGGCTGCAAAACAATTTAGATGCCCAGGGCACTGTTGAAAACAATAGAGCAAATATCCATCAATTCATGTAACCTAACAGCTAGATGTGACCAACAAAGGCAAATAAGCTAAAAGACAAATCAAGGAAAAAGTCAAAGACAGCCCTTCTAAAAACATTGTCTTCCCATAGTGACAGTGCACATCTCATACCACCTTTTTGTTCTAATTGGGCCATTAATGTATTTGATGATGCCCAACCATGTTGCTGAAGCCAACGTTCTTTACTCAGTCTATGACTTAAATGTTTCTCCTGGAAACACCCTCACAGACACACCAAGAAATAACGCTTTACCAACTACCTGGACATTCCTTAGTCCAATTAAGCTGACACATAAAATTAACCATCACAGGCAAAGGGGAGAAGCAGCAACCTTGGCAGACCACTTGATATTATTGAGTTTGAGAAGCAAAACCAAAAGGAATGAAGAAGCAAAGAGAGACTTGAAAACAGAAAGTGAAAAGTGACTCATCACATAAAACAAATCTCCAATAAGATTAGCAGCAAATTTCATAAAATAAACTTTGCAGGAAAGAAAGCAGTAGGATGATACCTTTGAAGTCCTGAAAAAAAGTGTAAGCTGAGAATTCTATGTTTGGCAAAACTATCTTTCAAAACTATGGGAGAAATTAAGACATCCCAAGACAAACAACAGCTAAGGGAGTTTATCATCGCTAAAACTTTCCTACAAGATATGCTAGACAGTCCTTCAAGTAGAAAGGAAAGGATATTAGACAGTAATTCAAAGTCATATAAAAATATACAGTTCTCCAGTAAGGTAAATATGTGGACAAATTGTAATTTTGATTTGTAACTTAAGTCTTTCATTTTCTACAAAATTAAAAAAAATGAGTAACAAAGTGTAAACCTATGTTAAAAACTATGTGATATAAAGATGTGCTGTGTGACATTGATAACATAAAGGGGTTGAAGCTGTACAGTAGTACTTTTTTATGTGAATGAAGTTAAATTGGTATCAACTTAAGATAGAGTAACATAACTTTAGGACATTATATGCAATTCCTATGATAATCTTAAATAATCTACCTATAGAATATAAGCAAAAGGAAATAAAAAGGGAATCAAAATTTATCACCACAAAAATCAACTAAACATAAAGAAAATCAGTAAAGGAAAAAATAAGGGACAAAATAGCTATAAGAAAACAAAATTTACCTCTAGTCCCAGCTACTTGGGAGGCTGAGGCAGGAGAATGGCATGAACCCAGGAAGCGGAGCTTACAGTGAGCTGAGATTGCGCCACTGCACTCCAGCCTGGGTGACAGAGTAAGACTCCGTCTAACAAAAAAAAAAAAATTTACAATGTCAATTGTAAGTTCTTCCCTATCAGTAATTATTCTCAATATAAATGAAAATATTTATATTTTCATTCAAAAGACAGATAGGCAGAATGGATTTTTAAAAATTAACAGGATCTAGCTATATACTGTCTACAAGAGACTCACTTTAGACCTAAAGACACACATAGGTTGAAAGTGAGAGGATAGAAAAATGATATTAAATTAAAACATGTACCAAAAGAGAACAGTGGCAATTACATTAATATCACACAAAATGCACTTTCAGTGAAGAATGGTTACAAAAGACAAAGTAGGACATTATATAATAATGAAAGGATGAATTCACTAAGAAGATATAACAATTATAAACACATATGAAACAAACACTGAGAGAACTGAAAGGGGAAATAGACAACTCTACAATGACAGTAGACTTTAGTAACCCACTTTCAATAATGGATAGAGAAATTTGAAAGACCAATAAGAAGCTAGAGAACTTAAGAACTATTTTAGAGCAATTGTATCTAATGGATATACACATAACACTCCATTTAACAAGGCAGAATATGCCTATGCAGCCATAAAAAAGGATGAGTTCGTGTCCTTTGTAGGGACATGGATGCAGCTGGAAACGATCATTCTCAGCAAACTATCGCCCAGAACGAAAACCAAAACCGCATGTTCCTCACTCATAGGGTGGGAATGAAAATGAGAGCCACTTGGACTCGGGAAAGGGGGAAGTCACCACCGGCTCGGCCCTATTATGGGGAGGGAGGGAGGGATTGCCCATTGGGGAGTATACATGATATAAATGATGAATTGATGGGTGCTGGAGACGGTGATGGGTGCGCACCCACATGGCCACAAGTATCATATGTAACAACCTGCCGTTATGCACATGTCCTGACTTAATATTATAATAATATTAAATAAAAATAATAAATAAATGAAAAAAAAAAAAGAATGGTTAAAATGGTAGATTTTATGTCTTGTACATTTTAACACAATTTTAAAATTAAATTAAATCTAACAATAACCAAACAAAACTAGGCAGTTTTTCTCCAAAAGCTGCGCTTTTAATCATTTTGTTGTAATGATACAGAAATGTTTTAACCAACAAATAACTGTATGAATATATGCAGACATATAGATATATAAAGCACCATTAACTTAAGGTTAGGATAAAAGCATATGGGTATGACTGTCAAACAATAGCTCATAAAGCAATATTTAATAATAACCAAGACAAGACAATATATGGTACAAATATGTTATAAGAGAAAAAGGTTGTAATCCATTGTTCATTCTTTCCTCAATTAAAATAGAACTTTACTCCTTAGTTTACCTTCATCTTTTCTATTCACTTACGTCTTTCTTCTTCTTCCTCCTCTTCCATTTTCCAAGCCGTCCATGGTTACAGCCTCTGCTGTAAGCATGCAAAAGGAAGATGGTATTGGCATTTCCATAGAATGAAGGTCTTGAAAATCTTCAATGAATTCACTAAATGTTTCTATTACAAAGATATTCAAGAGAAAACTGAAGAAGCAGCAGAGGGAAGTGTCTTTCCATAGAGAGGGCATGACTTCTAGAACTTACTAACCTAAAAACCAAAGAACATGGCCTATAGAAAAAGCTGGCTTCATAAACAGGAAGCAGAAGTCCGTGTAATGTCATTTTGACCAAAGTCCTTTATCTTAATAGAAAAGGTGATTTTCTCTCTAAGAAGGCTAAGTTTAGTATGGTCAGGTGTTCAAGTTAAAGTAAATAAAATGTACTCTAAGTTAACCAGTAAGGGATTTATTTATAAAAAGATCTTAATAGTTACCAGAATAGCAGTTATCTGGGGGAACAGATAAGGTTGAAATTCCAGAAATAAAAAACACAAACCATTCAGTAGAACAGCCTGCATTTAACAAACAAACAAATAAAATTAATAGTACTGCCATATCAATTACTGGAAGAAAGAAATTCAGCTTTTCTGAAACCACTGTTGATGAATGCTTTGTAATTTTTTAAAAATGTGTTAATGTAATTAGGTGATAGTCCCCACTTATTTAATTAAATACTAATCTAGTGTTGCTGTGAAGTGATTTTGGAGATGTCATTAAAGTCCCTAATCAGTTAACTTTAAATAAGGGAGACAAGCCTGGATAATCTAGGTAGGCATGACAACCACTTACAAGACCTAAAAAGCAAGACAGAGTGTTTCTGAAAAAGTGCAAAGAAATTCTTTCTGTTGACAACTTTGGCCCATGCCCATGGAATTCCTCCTACTCATAATCCTCCCTTTCTGATTTTCCACCCTACAGATATCAAACTAGTTTCAACTGTATCAATTCACACCACTGTATAATTCAATTCCTTGGCACATCTCTCTAGAGAGCTAGAAAGCTAATTAAACATGTATAGTTAGAGAGACAGAGAATTCTGACTGCTATACCACTCTATGACAAAAACCTGACTTTGAAATGACTACCATTCCCCAAATCCACAGGCTTCCCATAAGCAAAACATAATTCTACTCAAAACAATGTCCTCTATTTCCTGCTTTCAAATCAGTGGAACTAGTGGGTATATGTAAGTCAAATGCCTACACCCTAGCTCCAAGTGAGACTAGGA
Source organism: Rhinopithecus bieti (assembly GCF_001698545.2). NCBI lineage: Eukaryota > Metazoa > Chordata > Mammalia > Primates > Cercopithecidae > Rhinopithecus > Rhinopithecus bieti. The sequence goes on from NW_016803211.1 coordinate 1,194,641, forward strand.
ACTCAATTTTGATTTCTACTTTGAAAAGACAGAACTTCTCACAGGTGAATTTTCCCAAATACGGGAAGCCTATCCAAAAGGTTGAAAACAGCCATAAATATAATTCCTGGCCAGGTACAGTGGCTCACACCTGTAATCCCAGCACTTTGGGAGGCTGAGGCGGGCAGATCACAAGGTCAGGAGTTTGAGATCAGCCTGACCAACATGGTGAAACCCCGTCTCTACTAAAAATACAAAAATTAGCTGGGCATGGTGGCACACGCCTGAAATCCCAGCTACTCAGGAGGCTGAGGCAGGAGAATTGCTTGAACTCAGGAGGCAGAGGTTGCAGTGCACCAAGATTGTGCCACTGCACTCCAGCCTGGGCAACAGAGCGAGACTCTGTCTCAAAAATGTATATATATAATTCCTTCTCCTCAAATTTCTGGCTTCTCAAAATGTCTTAAAGGAAGAATTTATTCTTTAACCTATTAATCCCAATTAATAATTGAGTGACACACTCAGGATTAATGGCTGAAAGAGCAAATTGTGTTTTATCAGCTTTGAGTATGTTACTCAGCTGACTTGAGGTCTCAACATAATGGTGATCATGCTAGCTTTGATTACACAAACACATGTGATGACTATTTTCTCATGTTAATGCATATTAGTCTGTGCGTCAGTCTGGATGCTCTAGATTATAGGGCTGTAACAAGTTACCCCAGAGCTCTGTGGCTTAATACAACAAATATTTGTTTGTTGCACATGGTACAAGCCCTATGTGTTGGCCACGGGGCTTTTTTTTTTTTACCATAGTCACTTAGGAACGCAAGTTGAGGGACACTTTTTCTTGAAGTGTGCTTCCATAATTACCAAGGTAGAAAAAAGGGACATGGTTTATTGTGCATTTTACCTTAAAACTTCTATAAGACAGGTCACAGGTTCCTTCTGCTCACATTTTGTCAACCAAATATAGGTAATTCTTAGATTCTAGAGAATATGGCAAGGGTAATCTAAACATAATTTTTGAAGAAACACAATGTTTGCTAACAACCTTCTTTTTTTTTCATTGCCAATAAGTCTTTATTTATTCATTGTATTTTCCCAGGGAAAGGAGAAGAGAAGGGAAGAGTCAGCATGTGTTACAAAACGATTAGAAAATGGGAAAGGAAGTACCCAGTACAGCAAATTCAACCATCAAATAAATACACCCCAGTGATGGGGTCGCCAAAATCCAAAGGGGCTCAGTCTCCTGCAGTTCAGGAATGAGGGGAAGGGATCAGGAAAAGAACAGACAGACTCAGGCTTTCCTACCCTCCCTCCCAATAAATGCAAGATTTCACACAAAGCTTTGGTTTCTAGCAGCAAACATGGAGTTACATTCATTCGTCTCCTATTAAACAATCTTGTGGTCACTTTGACAAAAGTTTCTTGCACCTGCATAACAGTTCCTGAGTGCCTTGGATATACATTCATATTCCCTTTCGTGGCCTCCTGACCACACTTTCCACATGGAAGGCCCTCAGTTGCTTCTCTCTACTTTAGGATTAAAGATTAACTAGGTTTGATCCATGCAAAGTACAGCAGTGTCTCAAGTGTTTGGTATGGATACATCAAGAAATGGTCTTGACTCAGGAAGTTGGGAACAAGAGATGGAGGGTTCCTAGCTTCTTCAGGATGTTTGCATAAATCATTTAAGAGTTGTGGAGACACTCTGAGCGTTAAATGTGTATGTGTATGGGTGTGTAGGTTTTCTTTTAGGGGTGAACGGAAAACAGGGCAGGGTAGGAGACAAGATTTTAGGACAGAAGATGTGGTCTAATAGGTAATAGGGGAAGGGGAACACAAAAGAAAGATGGTTCAAGATCTCCACTTTAAGAAGAGGGCCCCCCAAACTAATGTTTCAGATCTTTTGGCCTGATGCAGAACCTTCTGTCAAAGATGGTCTCAATACAAAAAGAAGTTGTAAGTAAACAAGTAAACAAGAAGTAAACAAAACCCCAAAAGAACATGGAAAAAGACCAATACATTATATATACATAAAGTAGGCCCCTAGCGATCACCAACTCCGTGAAGTCCTACAAAGCCCAGACAAATACAGTAACTGGGGGCAGTGGGGAGGGCAGCATTTAGGGAAGATAAGAACTCAGGATCAGACACATATCACCCAATGTGTTCTGTTTCATTTGTCCCCTTTCAACACAGTGAGGTAGGTTGCAGTGATCTCAGAGCATGTAAATGAAACACCTTTTTCTCCTTTAGCTACCATGATACTATTAATCACTAGCACAGTGAGCAGGACATGGGCTCCAGGCACCACAGAGAAGTCCTAGCATCAGGAGATCGAGACCATCCTGGCTAACACGGAGAAACCCCATTTCTACTAAAAAAAAATACGAAAAATTAGCCGGGTGTGGTGGCAGGGGCCTATAGTCCCAGCTACCTGGGAGGCGGAGCTTGCAGTGAACCGAGATCGTGCCACTGCACTCCAGTGTGGGTGACAGAGCAAGACGCTGTCTCAAAAAAAAAAAAAAAAAGAAGCCCTCGCTTATGGGTCTCCCTGGAACCCCAAAATTCTGAAAGGTTAAGGATTTTAGACCTTGTTTTATATACCCAACCCTCGACAGCACAGGATAACAGAGGTATTGGTCTTAAAACTTATCCTTACCAACTCACATTTTTTTCTGAACACACATACCCTGTGGAGCATGATAGGCCTAACCTGGTGAAGAATGGATCCAGGATGTAAAGCATGTCCTGTACCCTAGGATTAGACAAGCCTCACCTAATCTTGGCTTCCTCTCTGGACCTTTCACTTGGCCCAACCTCTCCTAGTGTCTCTGAACCACCATTTCCTGTTTAGACTAATTTCCAATCTTCCAGTAGTTGGCGATCAAGTCATGGGGTAGCCCAGTTAAAACCTAGTCTCCCATAAAAAATTGTCAAGGCAGGGGGGGGTTTCAAGAGGATACTATGGCAGAAAAGCCAGCTCTCTTTAGCAAAAATGAGGTAGTTCAATAGTCTGGGCACTCTAAATAGTTGCTCTCCCTGGTGGCAAAAACAACGACAAAAAGTATTTCTGCTGTGCAAACCTGGAGTTGCTGCTGGCTTATTCCTGAGATTTCTCATGTACCTGAGAACACAGTGCAGGAAATGAGGGACTTAGATTAAAATATACAAAAATACAAAACCAGAATATTTATATTAAAGGAAAAAATGTTAAAATGCGCAAGATAACATCAGTCACACACAGCTAATGCAGTTGGCATCCTGGAGAAAGTGAGACCCGAGGTGCTGTATCCAAGGGAGCAAGTGAATAAAATCACATTGGCCCAGAATGGGGTGGGGGTGAGCACAGGAGCAGCAGGTTTGCAGCTATTCTCCCAAACACACTTTTTGCCTTCATCTCTACCCATTGTTTGGGACAGTTCCCAGCACCCTATCCCAAAAGTGGGTATAAGGATGCAAGATGTGAAAACAAAACAAAAACACTGCCTTATTCCTGAGAGATTCCCTCCCACAGAATGTAGTGGCCTGGCTCCATGAATCCTGTCTTATACTTAATCACTTCACTCTGGCATGGAAATTATTACTACATATTCTTCCTTCAAAGTGTCAGAGGCATTTGAACCAGAGTAGCTCCATCTTGAATAGGGGCTGGGTAAAATGAGGCTGAGACCTGCTGTGCGCATTCCCAAGAGATTAAGGCATTCTTAGTCACAGGATGAGATACAACATACAACTCATAAAGACCTTGCTGATAAAACAGTTTGCATTAAGAAGCCGGCCATATCCCACAAAAACCAAGACGGCGATGAGAGTGATCTCTGGTTGTCCTCACTGCTACACTCCCACCAGCGACATGACAGTTTACAAATGCCATGCCAATGTCAGGAAGTTACCCTGTATGGTCTAAAAAGGGGAGGCATGAATAATCTACCACTTATTTAGCATATAATCAATAAATGACCATAAAAATGGGCAACCAGCAGCCCTCGGGGGCTGCTCTGCCTATGGAGCAGCCATTCGTCATTCCCTTACTTTCTGAATAAACGTGCCTTCACGGACTCACCCTGAATTTTTTCTTGAGCCATATCCAAGAACCCTCTCCTAGGGTCTGGATCGAGACCTCTTTCCGGTAACAAAGGAAAACACCTTCCGTATCTAGGCCACTTTCAACAGCTGCAAATTCCCACCGCCACCCCCTACCGCCCCAGAAGCCCTCACTTGCATTTGGACAGAGCATGGTTGGAGTTCCTTTGCCTCACCCTTTCCCCCCACCTAGAGGGAAGAAGGGACGATGGTGTGAACCCCAGCCTGAGACACATTGGGGCCAGCTGGCCCCAATGTACCCTATTCCCACTTTCTCCACTTTGCCTGCTCCTTGAAACTTCCTGCTCTTGGGAAACAGGAAGCTTCACCCGTTGTGGCTCAATTCTTGGAATCCCGGGGGCAGAGCAGGGCTGTGGATTTCTTCTTCTTCTTCCGGAGAGTAGGTTGGCTTGCCCTGTGTGCTAGGGGCCTGCTGGGCCTTATGGTAGCCGTGAGGCTACCATATGGTTGATGCTCTGGCAGCAGTGGCACTTCTCGGGCTGGGGTGGCAGCTTGCATTCCTTAGCATGATGGTCTAGACCTCCACAGTTGTAGTACCTGTCTCCTTTTGATGTGCGTTTCTGCATGTTCTTCCCCTTTGGCTGCCTCTCACTCCCAATACAGAACACCCCACCAGGTCTGGTGACGGCACGGTTAGATTCCACACCCTTGGCTGACTCCTCCACTGCCTCGCCCTCCTTCAGGCTCCAGGAAGCCCTCCGTGTGCAGCTTACTCTGGTGCTGGATCTACTGGGGGATCGAGCGCGACCCTAGTGAGAGCGGTCGACGAACCCCAAGGGCACGTTGAACCACTTACAGATGCCAGCACATTGCGGCAGCTGAGGCTTGTCCGCCACTGGGGCTGTGTCCTCTGGCGCCTCTTTAGGCGCCTCCTCTGCCCCCTTGGCGCAGCCATCTGCTAACTGCTGGTTGGACACGGAGCCCAGGGTCGTCAGATGAGCCCGCGGCCCCGGGTCCCAGGTTGGGCGGCTGCTGGCCCCAGAGAAGTCAGAAGGCCTCAACCTTCTTCACTACCTAAGTTTTCAACAGCTGTGTAAAAGAATGTATATACTTCACCTTTAAAGGGTTTACTTGATGGAAATAAAAAAGGAATTTATAAATTTTAAAGTTTCCGCTTACATAACAATAGCTAGATCTGGTAGGAAGTCGGAGCATGACAATTCCATGGTTTGCCTGCTGCAGAAAGGGTCCAGGGTAAGGTACAGCCTCCCCACCTGGGAACACACGGAAAGATTTCTAGGGCAGTACAATAATTTCTAGAATGAGAAATCATTCCAGGAAAATAAAGAGGTTGAAAACACCTGTCTGGCTTCCCTTCTTAGGGGAGATCACAGATGGTTAAGGTGGGAAGTAGAGAAAGGAAATTATCTCTATATATGTGTATATAATCATTGGAGAACTTGAAAATATCAGGAGATAGATGAGTAGATTCATTTCATAGATGCAGCCTTTAGGGGGAGGGACTTCACTAAAAGAAGTCCCATGCTCTCCATTGTGTTTTATCAAACATACATTGGGAAAATAGCATTTGCACAGGGTAAGTCTGAAGAAGATCTGTTTTCTCACGGTCTTCAAGGAGGCATTTCGAGATTTCAGAAATCCCTCTGTGCCTCAGGGGGGAGGGGAGGGGAGGGGAGGGGAGGACTCACAGATGTGTGGCAGTGGCCTGAGTATGCAATGAAGAAGCCACAGTGTGCAGACTTAGAGCAGAGGCAGAAGGGTGGACCCTGAGACATTATCTGTGGATACCTGAAAAACAACTCAGAACGAAAGGCAGGACCAGTCATGCCTCAGCAGTCACTAGTCCAGGAAATGGAAGAGACACGTCACCTGTGGCAACAGCCATTGATGATCTGAGAACATTGAACATCTCTAATGGTTCTGTGGAACTTCACAAACCTCCTGCCCTGATGCACCATCTCCAGGGAGAGTAAAGAGAGTCTGGAAAAACAAAAAAGGCTGAATTGTCCAAAATCAGGAATGTAAGTCAGAAGTCAGTGAAAGTTGGCAACTGGCAGAATGAGTCCACAGGAGGAATATTAGGACTGTTTTAGAATATAAAGTTTATTCTATGTGTAGAACTCATTTTCATTTTATATAAATGTATAATCCAATGACAAATACCTTCAAATATTTAGCAAACTTGGGTCTATTTCCATGGAAAAGTTGAGCATTTATCGAAAGTTAAGAAATGTTTAAGAAATTAAAAATCCTTCAAGTGTTTTTTTTTTTTTTTTTTTTTTTTTTTTTTTTTTTTTTTTTTTTGGATGGAGTCTTGCTCTGTTAGCCAGGATGGAGTGCAGTGGAGCAATCTTGGCTCACTGGCAACCTCTGCTTCATGGGTTCAAGCAATTCTCCTTGACTCAGCCCTCCTGAGTAGCTGGGTACTTACAGGTGGCATACCACGGCTAATTTCTTCCGTATTTAGTAGAGACATGGTTGCCAGGGCTGGTCTCGAACTCCTGAGCTCAGACAATCCACTCGCCTCAGCCTCCCAAAGTGGGCTGGATTACAGGCTTGAGCACCAGTGCCATGGCCAATGTTCTTTAAAAATCACGCTTTGTGACAACTCTAAAGATTAACCTATTCTAGAAAATCTCTCATTGAATGTTATTTTAATCTTCAACAAAAACTTGGGATAACCCAGTGTAATAACAGTTCATATAGGTATTCTCATATACTTAATAATTATTAATACTCCACCATTTATGTCATTTTTCTTTCGTTTCATTTTTTTCTTTTCTTTTCTCCACCTTCCTTTTTTTTTTTTTTTTCTTTTTTTTTTTTTTTGTTTGAGAAGAGTCTCGCTCTGTCGCCCAGGCTGGAGTGGCAGTGGCCGGCTCTCAGCTCACTGCAAGGGCTCTGCCTCCGGGTTCACGCCATTCTCCTCAGCCTCCTGAGTAGGCTGGGACTACAGGCGCCCGCCACCGCGCCCAGCTAATTTTTTGTATTTTTAGTAGAGACGGGGTTCTCCACTGTGGTCTTCCGATCTCCTGAACCTTGTGATCCACCCGCCCTCGGACCTCCCAAAGTGCTGGGATTACAGGCGTGAGCGCCCGGCCCCACCTTCCTTTTAATTTCCTCTTTCCTTCTTTCTTTCCTTTCTTCCTTCCTTTTTTTCCTGAAGTATCTTAAAATACAAATACACTCAATAGATGTTTTCTAAATAAATAAATGACACACATGTGTGGCTTTAAATGTCAATTAAGAAGTTATTGTGATCCAGTTAAAATTACAAGTTGTAACTCTTTCCCATTTAGAAGTTTTGAGTCATGAAGAGAGGAAACAGATAAACAATTATAATTTAGTGAGCTAAGCACAATAATAAGAGTATGAACTGGGACAGTATGTAAATGAAAGGTTATAAATGAATGGGAGGAGCATAATAGGAAGAAAAAAGATGATAGAATATGATGGAAGAAAGGCTACTATGGATAGAAGGAAGAGCACTGGGCACCAGGAACACTTGTCTGTCCACAGTATGTAGGAGGATAGAGTGAACAAGGGCGGTAATTCATCTGAAAAAAGTTCAGGTTTTTACTTCTAGATTTTCAGGAAAGGTAAAAATGAGAATCAAACATGTCGAACACATTGTGCAAGAGACCAGTATTCCCCATTTTGATCCTCTCTTCACCTATACTTTGGGGGAGGCGCTTAAGGTAGTTGCATGCATGTGGAAATTACATACACACATATATACATGTGAACACAGGCATACAGTATATAGACCAATATGTATATGCTATGTATATTTATATGGCTTATGTATAATGTAAGATATATGTGTATATATATGTGTGCACAAGTTTCATTTGTGTATGGCAATAAAATGAAACAAACTTTGACGGAAAAAAAAGATGAAGAAGCATGAGAGGAGAATGTGTTACCTTCAGAGACTGCAAATGATGAAGCCTCAATGGGCCACAGATGAGATTTATGGAGAAGTGGTGGAAGATGAGCCTAGGGAAAGCCTACAAAGGAACAGGCCTTTATATCCTGACATATATGTTTTAAATTCTTAGATTTAGGGGGTGTTTTTCAGTTTTAAGCTGAAAGGAATGGATCAGATTTAGTTTTGGAAAGATCAATGGGAAGAATAAACACAACCTGGTATAATGTAAAGACTAATAGGGTAGACAAAATTGGCAAGTGTGATAAAAAATGAGACAGAAATGTTACGACTAAAACATGTTGGGAGTAAAAGAAATATATAACTGAGCTCCAGGTAGGATTTGAAAAGAAAAATAAATTATAGTCAACAACCCAAAGTCAATGCTGTGAAAATCAAATAGTGAAACATTTTAGGCAAAAGATAACATCAAAACTAACTAGAAACATGACAGTTTTATAATCTTTCAATAAAGAAATTTAATAGTTAAAAGCTCAACCCCCCAAACAAAACAAAACATAAAAAACTAGTTTTCAGATTGTTTCATAAGCAAATACTAACACATATTCAAAAATCAATAATTTTTTTACTATTCAAGAAATCACATCCTCTTCCTTTCTCTCCCTCCTTCCTTCTCTCCCTCCTTTCTTCTTTCCATCCTCTCTTCTTTCCTTCCCTCTTTTCCCTCTTTTATTTTTTCTCTTTATGTATTTTATTTTTAAGGGTGACACAATCTTGATATCTAAATTTATAGATAATAGTACATGAAAAAAAAGCTTCCAAAAAGCATCACTGTTGGCCATAGGTACAAAAAATCCAAATAGAATATAAGCAAGTAAATCCAGCTTCTTAATACATAGACACATATGCACATATATATAAACACCGTTAGGAAAAGTTGGGTCTATGCTAGGAAAGCAAAAATATTTTCATTAGAAAAATCTATTAATGTAATTTGGTATAAACTGATTAAAAGGAAAAAATTATAATGTTCAATGGAGGCAGAAAAATCATTTAATAAACCCATATCTATTCATTAAAAATAAATAGTTCCAAACTAAGAATAGAAAACAAACTGTTAAAACCTGATTGAGCAAATTGCATTCTTAAAAATAAATGATAGGAATATTTTCTTTGAAATCTGCAACAAAATTAAGACACTCATTGTGAGTGTTCCTTTTAGTATTGTGTAAGAGTTTCTAAGAGGCGTTGACTAAGATGAGAAAAGGGAATTTTAAAATATAAATATTGTAAATAAACAAAATACTCATTATTAAAAAATGTTATGACTATTATAATTTCAACATAAGAAACAAAACCAATAGAGTTAATAGAAGAGTTTAAGGAATATTGCTAAGTACAAAACCTTTATTAAAAAATGCATCTCTAGATACCAGGAATTAATACTTAGAAAACACTTTTTTAAAGGTATCATACAAAATGTTCCTAAATATATAAAATAATACTGTACTCAAAATCATAAAAGAGAACATTAATAATTGAAAGGTAAACCGAGTTCATGGATGGGAACACTCAAACTTAACATTATAAAAATGTCAATTATCTCAAAATTAATCAATAAATTCAATGCAATCCAATCAAAATACCAACAGCGTTATTAAGAAACTTGAAAATTTATTTTAAAATTCATAAAGAAGAGTAAAGGGCTCAGAATAGTCAAGATAATTGAAGAACAGTGTAGGGGTTCTTAGCCTACAAAATAACAAGCATTTTATAAAAGTGCTATGATTAAGAGACTATAATACTGGTTTAAGAATAGACAAAGAGACAAAGAATTCAAACAGAGAACCCAGCAACTGAGTCACAAAACCAGGTAACTTGATTTATGACAAAGACAAAGATTAGTGAAGAAAGGATATGCTAGTCAATAAAAGGCACTGGGGAAATTATCATCCACTGAAAACAAATAGTATTCCTACCACAAACCATATGAAAAAAAAAAATTGCAGTTGAATGAAATGTGTTTCAGTGTTGAAGGCAGGAAATCTCTTTATGACTTTGGTGTATTGGGAGGATTCATTTTATAATACACAAACAATAGGGAAAAAAGAGAAGATAAATCCAATCTCACACTGTATTAAAAACTGTGCATTAAAAGACACAATTTAAAAAGTGTAATGATAACCTACAGATGTAGAGAAAATGCAAGGTATACACACAATAAAGGAGTAATACGATACCTTATTTATGCATATAGAAAAGTTTTCTATCTCTGTTATAACAAATTACCACAAATTTGTCAGCTTAAAGAACACAAATTATCTTACAGTTCTATAGTCAGACACATGACACAGGTCTTGATGGGCTAAAATCAAGGTGTTCTATTATAATGGGTTTTATCAAAAAAAGAAAAGTATTGGCAAGGATACGGAGAAAAGGAAACCTTTGTACATTGTTGGTGGGAATGCAAATTATTACAGCAATTATGGATGTTTCTCAAAAAATTAAAAATAGACTTAGCATATGATCAAGTAATCCCACTCCTAGGTATGTACCCAAAGGAAATGAATTCAGTATGCACTGCCGTGTTTATTGCAGTATTATTCACAGTAGCCAAGATATGGGTCAACCTAAGTGTCATCAAGTAATGAATGGATAAAGAAAATGTAGTATGTGTATATTATACACACACACACATGTACGTATACATACACAGTGGAATACTATTCAGCCAGCCTTTTTAAAAATAAGAAAATCCTGTCATTTGCAATAACATGGATATACATGGAGGACATTATGCTAAGTGAAATGAGCCAGGCACAGAAAGGAAAATATTGCATGATCCCTTATATGTGGACTCTAAGTTGAACTCATAGGAGTAGAGAATAAAATGGTGGTTACCAGCGACTGGAGGTTGGTGAGTTAGGAAGAGGTGAGATATAAGTGAGCCAGTACAAAGTTTTGGTTAGACAGCTGAAATTAGTTCTGGAGATACACTGTACAGCACAGTGACTGCAGTTTATAATAATGTGCTGAAGATTTGAAAATTGCTAAGAGAATACATCTTAAATGGGCTCGTCATAAAAATGGTAAGTATGTGAACTGATGGATATTTGAATTAGCTTGATTTAATCATTCCATAATGTGTGCATAGATCAAAACTTCATGTCATACACCATAAATACATATAATTAAATAAAATGAAATAAAATTAAGGTGTTGTCAGGGCTGCATGCCTTTTCAGAAATTCTAGCAGAGATCGCTTCCTTTTCTCATTAAGGTCATTGACAGAATTCAGTTCCTTGTATTGTAGGACTGAGATCACCATTTCCTTGCTGGCTATCATCTAAGGACTGCCTTCAGCTTCTGAAAGTCATCCACATTCCTACCTCCATCTTCAGAGCCAACAACGATGGGTTAAGTTCCTCTCATGCTTTGAATCTCTTCTTCTTCCATCTATCTCATCTCTGACTTTTTTTTTTTTTTTTTTGAGCCAGTAGGTCTGGGTTCCATTTATTGACAGCAGTTTATACACATGTATTTCCTTCTCATGGTTATTTCTTTCCCAGTGCAGACACAGAGCCCTTGAGAAGGGCAGTCTCTGAACGAGGGAGCCAGGAACGCAGGTCAGACACATCTTTGGCAGGCATGTTCAGTCCCAGCAGGGTGCAATCCTTCAAGTTGGAATTCCACTGGGCATTTGAGAGAGACTAAGGGTGGGGTGGAGAGGGAGTCTTCAACAAGACTCACATCTTGGTCCAGGCCTCCTCTCTCACTATCCAAGTCCATCCAAGTTTTAGGACCCTGGGGGGCAACAATCAGGCCCACCCACCTCAACAGGGCAGATTCTTCAATCTGTGCCCAGTTCACACACGCCTGCTTCTGCTGGTGGCACAGTTAAAGAGAATCAGCCTTACGGTCTCTGACCTTAAGAGGTCTTCTGTTTTTAGGCCGGGCGCGGTGGCTCAAGCCTGTAATCCCAGCACTTTGGGAGGCCGAGGCGGGTGGATCACGAGGTCAGGAGATCGAGACCATCCTGGCTAACACGGTGAAACCCCGTCTCTACTAAAAGAATACAAAAAAACTAGCCGGGCGAGGTGGCGGGCGCCTGTAGTCCCAGCTACTCGGGAGGCTAAGGCAGGAGAAGGGCATAAACCCAGGAGGCGGAGCTTGCAGTGAGCTGAGATCTGGCCAGTGCACTTCAGCTTGGGTGACAGAGCGAGACTCCGTCTCAAAAAAAAAAAAAAAAAAAAAAAAAAAAGAGGTCTTCTGTTTTAAGGACTCAGGTCATTACTTTGGGCCCACTTGGATAATTCAGGATAATATCCTTATCTCAAAGTTCTTTAATTAATCACAGCTGCAAATTCACTTTTTCCATGTAGGGTAACATATGCACAGGCTACAGTTTTGCCTGTGGGTATATCTATCTCTACCTATACATGTATCTTAAGATTAATAAAATTAAAATTACCCAGTTTCTAAAAATGTGTTCAAAGATATGAGCAAGGAATTTAAAGAAGTTCAAACTGAAAGACATATTAAAAGTTTCTTCATATCACTAGTAAACAATGTGAATAAAAATTAAAACTGTATATCATTTTACCTGACAACAGCTGGTGTTGGTAAAGGCGTGAATCAGTGGAAACTCTCATATTATTCTGATAGAACTTAACTGTAGAAAACCACTTAGGAGAGCAATTTCGTAATTCTCGTTAAGTTGATGATTCTTACCCCTCAGTCCAGCGACTGCAGCTTCATGTAAGCATCCCTGAGATAGTCTCAAACACAGCCAAAAAGGAGACAGGAACAAGGATTATTATTGCAACATGATTTGTAATATAAAAATAAGAGAAATAAATGTCCATCAATAAAACATTATCTAATTATTTTGTTGCATTCATACAATGAAACATTTTAAAGCTGTGAAAATACATGATCTAGAAATATACTCACCTAGATAAAATAATCTCTAAAGATATTAAGTGAAAAAAATCAAACTACAGAATATACTCAGAACAATATACATTCTATAAGACTTGCAAGCACACAAAACAAAAATGTATACTATTTAGTGATACAAGTATATGTAGTAAAAAATTATAAAGATATGTGTGGAAGTTCTTAACACACACACGGGAATCAAGAATTTAAAATTCAGGAAAACAGTTTCAAGTGGGGGATCAAGGATAGATCGGGAGACTGCAGCTCCATTAGTATATATTTTAAAGTAAATGATGAATAAATAAGTACTTGTTATTTTTATATACTTCATCAATGTAAAGAATTTTATAGTTTTACAAGAAAAACATCACTAGGACTGAGATGAAGGAAAATTTGGAATGGGCAGGTAGAGATGCCATAAAGCTAAAATGGCTATGGCAACAACTACATGAAAGATGCTAAGTCTCCAAAGAAACATGGTGGTGAAAAAATATAAATGAAAGGGTAGATCCCAAATATATTTGGAGATCTAATACACAAAACCAATTTAATTGAAGAGCTTTTATAGTAGATTCTAGGATGCTTTCAACTTTTTGATTCTGGTGACTTTGTGACTATTGGCACCATTGACCAAGATGTGTGGGGAGGAACAGGTTTCTAGGGAAGATAATAATTTGAGTCTACACTTTTTTGGCAATACTTGAGATGAAATTAAGGTGACATTGGGTTAGCTACTCAGTAATACCCAAACACAGTCTTCATGTAATCATCTCTCCCTAAGACGGCCCCAAGAGAAATACATGTACAAATGGCATAGTAGTAAACAATACTCTCTGGTCCACATTTGAATGCAAAACTCTAAAAGACTGGCCGTGACTCAAACTCCTGTGATCCAGACTTGAAGTCATGGCCAAACTTCAAGTTGTAACAGTGGACTTTATTACTTCAAATGTGAGGAAAAATTAATTCAGTCTCCCAGCATAGGAATAGGAACACAGGTTTCAATGCAGGGCTACAGGTTTATAGAGTAAATACAGTGGAAACAACAACAAAATGTTGGCAATGTCTAGACAAAAAGGTGAATCCAGGAGAAGCTTTATCAACTGGGAGAAAAAGAAACTCCCTGGGACTAGCAATTTTCTAGTCTAGGGAAAAAAAGTGTGGTCAGTAGAGTAGCCCTTGCCATTAAGTCACATCCATATCCGTCAGCTCCCACCTCTGCATTTTCAAGGCTCCTTACTGAAAACACACTGGCTTCTCTGCCTGAGGATATTTGTTTTTGCGTTGTTTGTTTTTCCCTGACCTGTGAGCCTGCTCCACTGCCATAAAAGGGAAGATACAACAGGTCCCAGAAGAAGCCATTACTGTTGAGTACAGAAAGATGATATATACGTACCGCTTACTCAATCCTTGGGCAGGATCACTCTAAGGCTTGTACCTCACTGTCTCCTAGAGTTTCCAGTGCAGCTCCAGTTGCATGGAGTGCTGACTTTCTTGATAACACATCCACTTTCTTCTCTGTCCTATCTCCTGTTCTTACTCTCCTGGTGCATGTCCCAACTAAACAACGTGTACTCAAGCTTCATGGTTTGCTCCTAGGGAAACTCAAATGAAGAGAGCAAGACATTCAAAATGACAGTGGGTAATGGAATAGAGAGGGTGAATCCCAGCAGCCGTCTCCCTCAGATATTGTCTAGTTAGCTGGAGAAAGATGGCTGAAGACTCTCAGCATAGCTGGTACTCCAGTGCACAAGCTCCTGGGGCATCCTCAGTATTGCACCCCAACACCAACACTGACAGAGACCTTCCCAAGGGTGTTCCATCTGTGTTGTTCTGTGACAACACCATAGGTGGCTGGTAAAGTTTGCTTAGTAAAACAGAATAACACAGTAAATTTATATTGCCATTACTCTGGCTAAAAGAATTACCACTGTGTGGGAAGAATTTCTGCTTGTGGAAATGCTGTTAATTGACAGTTGGGAAAAATTGTGGTGATAAAAGTTAATTAACTTTACCAGGTTTCTCTGGATTTTACAATAACTGCCGTTTTTAAAGGCCACTGCCAGCAATCTTGGCAGAACAAATGAACAAATGAAAGAACTCTGCAATAGTAACTCAAATTTCCTATTTCGCAGCAAAGTGTGAAGTGAACCTGAGGCACTAGCAGGAAAAACATTCAAACAGTTCAAACAGCTCTTGGGAGAAACTGGCCATCACTAGCTTTCTTTCAGATAGCTGGAGCTTCCAGTTCCATTTTGCAAACTTATATGAGAACCCCTAGTGATTTAAAATCACTTTTAAAATATGTGATCTTGGGATCAACCTCAGATTTACTGACTTTGAATTTACTGACATAGAGCTCAAGACTCTCCATTTTTAGCTGGCTCTTAAGGTAATCCTTCTATAATCTCGAGGTGAGAATCATTTATACTTCCTTCAGTGCTACCAATTTGAGCTGTATTTAAGTTAGGAAGCATTCTTTTTAAAATAAGAAAATTAACGTGTTTTCAACCTTTCGCATATCAATATTGAATTTGAACTAATGGGAGCTGAGTTGCACTAAAGCTATGGTTATCAAACTGCATTCAGAATATTCAAAAGCAAGTGTATGTTTGATTCAAATTCTGTTTTTAAAATATCTTAAAGCTGTATTTTAACAACTAACATATTCAAATGTGTCACAGCCCAAATTTTTAACACATTGGAGACAACCAACTTAAGCCATATTACCACTTTAACTAGGCTTTGTGCTGACTTCCAATAGTTTTCCACTATACCTCTGTATCTATTGAACTTGGAGGAAGGTCATAGATAATAAAGGTTTAAATTCTGCTCGGATGGCTTTTTGCAGGAGTAAGCATTTCTCCACATATAAAATTGTACACCTGAGTTCCAAACAGAAGCTCAAACTCATCATGCTCAATTATGTGCCACAAAGGTCCGTGCATAGCAGTCTCTACGCCCAGAACATGAAATGATTCAGTAAGTGAACGCAGAACACATTTAAGCATGCTAATGTCAGAGTTTTAATCTTTATAAATGTGTTAAGTGTTTGTTCTATCATTTGTATTCATACATTTTCCATAGTATTTCAGGTACAGGTGATAGGATCACTCAAAACAGGAAATGGATCAAGGGTTAAAGAAAGAAAAAAGCCAAAAGACTTGTGCAGATAGAATGGAGAGATTGAGCAGGCACAAGAAAAATTGACACACTATGCTATATAAATAGCAACTTGTTTTTCAGCCAAAGGGGATCCCACTGGTGAGAGTATGAAACAAAAATCTTGTGAAAATTCTTGGGATGAGTCTCTCGGAGACAGTAGAGCACAATAATAATTATTAGGCATTTGGCTTCAGCTTTATAAGGCAAAAGTGGCCAAGTGCTCCTGTGTTTTATGCAGTGATATTTTTCCATCTTTTCTGTAGCCCTTTCCAATTTACAATGCCATATTTAAAGCAAACATAGTGAGTATAAAAATAAGGATCTTGGTTTCTTTCAGCATAAAAATTACAGGGCTTTATATAAAAAATGTACGCAAGCAAAGTTGAGATCCAAAGATTAAAATACACATATAGATTTAACACTTTTAAGAATAAAATACACTGTGGTATCATTCAAAGGAGTCACTAAATGTGAATAAACAGAAGGGCAGGTTACTCTGGTGCAGAGTCATGCAGCAACAAAATGTCATCAGTACCTTTGCCTGATGAGAACAGGGAGCATGCAACAGCCTTCATCCAACATTTGATCAACGAGTTTGTAATCATTTTAAATTTAATTTGATTGAACACAAAAAGGACTGACCCATGGCCATCTTGACTATTTTTTAAGCAATCTGAGTATTTTTTGAGGGTGTGTTTTTTAAGATAAACGTCAAGAAGATTTAGGTCAGAAATACTGGAAATTTGGGAGGGGGATATATTGCTAAATGTTTATATCCATTTTCAACTTGCCATCGAATAATTTGGTTCCTATATGTCAGCATACCCAGACTGATGGGGAAGAAGAAAAGGCACAAAATATGACAGGAGTAGAGAATTTCATTAAAACATTGCTCCCAGTCGGCACCGCATCCCCAGCTTGCAGCCATGGTTGCCTACATACTGGTGCAGATCCACCATGGCCAGAGTGCCTGGAACCTGGGGAACCACTTGGGCCATAAAGAGTGAAGTGCAGCAGGCAGGCGTTGCAAGATGCTGGCTATGAGTCTGACATCTGCTGCTCCTTGGTAGCAAGGACTTGGTGCCTCAGCACTATGGGGAAACTAACCTCAATAAAGCAGAAACTGCTGCCAAGCATGGTGAGGCCCAGGAAAAGGTCTGGAGGCTGTGATGTCCCACCCCCTCCCAGGGAGCCTGACCATCTCTTCCATAGCAATGCCAATAAGAACTACAGGTATGCAGATTTCACTGAAGATCAGCTACCCTCTTGTAAGAATCTGCACCCACTCCCTTCGTACAATGTAGTCAGAATAGCACCTCTGGGGCATGAGTTCTCAGTCCAAGCCATGAGAAATCTCCCCTTACCCAAGAGAACTGAGAAGTAATAACTCAGGTTTTTGCCAGTGCTTTGTTTACTAAGGACCTGCTTGAGTAGGAAACAGGAAGGAATCATGTTAAGGCATGACCAGTGAGGAGAAGCAAGAGAGCCTATTTGCTCTCCAGAGCCAGTCCTGTACTCCTTGCAGTCAAATCAAAGAGAAGATCTAGTCATCCCCATGGAGATAGATGTAACCTGCATGATGATGTGAAAACCGTTTTCTCCCTGACCCCAGAGAAGCTGGCTCCAGAAGTCTTCAGAAGGTTGAGATTAATCCTGATTTAAGTTTATACATAGCATTTATTTTTATAAATATATATACCTATATAAGTATATTATAAAAGTATATATAGTATATATACTTATAATATATAACATATATGCTTATAGTATATAAGTATTATATATATTTATATAGGTACATATTTATACACACACACACACACACACACACATATACACACACACACACACAAAATGACCCCTTTTCAGGCTTTTAGTGTTGGTTGAAAGAGTCCCACATGTGGTCATGAGAAAATGAGCCATTCCTCACACTAATATGGGATAAGCTTCTTGACCTCCTAGGGGTTGGAGTACATTCTGCTATGAACTTTAGATTCCCTTTCCAACCTTGTTCTGTGGCAGTGAAATGCCTCTTGATCATGTCCAAGTGTGTCTTTCACTGTACGATTTCTGAATCATGTTCTAGGTGTTTGGCCCTGTTACATGGGCCTAGTACTTATTTTGAGAATTGATGTATTAAACCTTTTTTCCAGATCAATATAATAAAGGAGTAATATGCAATTTAAAAAATGCTGAAATATGTTCGAGAGAGGTGAACACTACCTTTGATGCCAATACTTTCTCAAAAGTGTTGAATGACAACACAAATGTAATTTTTGTAAGAGTGCCTTTCCAATTAGATCTTTGTGAATTCTCTGAAATAAAGTGAATGATGATGTCCAAATGTTATCATACCTGCAGGTGTTCATAGGCAGCCCTAAGGTGAGGTGTTCCAAAGAATATTTCTGTTGAAATACACATCCTGTATCTTTATCTATAAATTATGAATAGAGAATGAGGAACCGTGGCCTCGTGCATGCACAAAGGTGCTGCTTTTCTTGTAATTTTCTCTGGATGATACACTATGTATAATAAGGGGGTAAAATTCCTTGAGATGAAGCCTCATACACCCAAGACTTAATAGACCCGAGTAAGAAGAGTGGAGGTGCCAGCGTAGAGGATGAAGGTAACAAAGTTGTGGAGAGGAGGAAGGGACTGAATCCCAGAGTGCATATAAGCTGGGTTCCTTCCACCTCATTGACTATTCCCTGGCCTGGAGCTTATCACTGGTAAAAGGACACAACAGTGAGAGAAAAATGACAGTAGTTCCTTTGAGGCTGATCCCTGAGCTTGGCGCCACTTTCATAGGTGGAGATAATGTTGGATGGGGTCAGTAAATCCTGAAGTATAAAGAGATTATCCAACTGCACCCCCAAGTCAACATTGCTGCCGAAACTTGGATGCCTTGCTGGGCTAAATGAGCTTGATCTGGACTTCAGAACATATAAAACATTTTGTTGCAAATCAGGTAGAAAAAATTGAATTTGATTTTGAAATTTTGAGTAAATCTCTGAAAAGATGAGGACTGAGAAAAATTTTTAAGTGAATTGCTGACTCTCATGTTACTGAATGTATTTAAAAAGCATTTTTACCCCTCCAAAAGGAATGTGTATTAAAATTCAATAATTAAAATAATTGGAGAGTTAGATATTTAAAAGAATTCCTATTTTGAAATTACATTTTTTATTCCATTTTCAAAATTATAGACATATTTGTTTGAAGCGTATTTTAATATTTCAAAGTGACTTATTATGAACTTGTTACCATTTGCAGCAACTTATTTATTGGAATCAGGATTTTTAAATTTTATATTCAAAACATATTTTACAAAATGAGAAAAAATATATGACAAGGTTGGCTTAAGATTCTGAATGCCAGCAGTAAGTTTTGTTGTTGTATCTGTGTTTAGGCAACATCCGCAATAAATTCTTGGTTGAATTTACAATAAGTAAACCTAACATATTTGAAACGGAAAATAAATGTGTAATACAACAGGACTGTTTTTATCTACCTGCTTATTGGAGGAGAGTGTAAAACTTCATAGGATCTCATTATAAAGAGCATTTACAAACCACAGCTCTAAGGCAAGAAGAATGGATTTGAAAATGACATGGGAAAGCATAGGTTAGGGGTGCACATGAGGCCTGGGTAGGGCCTCTGTGGGCGCTATGAGAAGAGGGAGACCCTGAGGAGGGAGGAAGAAGAGACAACAGAAGGCTGGAAAGGGGCATAAACAGGAAGATCCCAAAACACATTTTCATCCCCAACTTTTGCCAGATAGTACTTCTCACTACCCAGGAGAGAGAGAGTCTGTTCTTACATTAAAGTTTCAGGACAGGTACCAAATTGGAGTTGCCATTATAAGGATGTTTTCTATTCAGAAGTCATAGTGATTGGTGACTTTTTTATGTCTATAATCACACATGAAAATTGCATCCTAGACCACATCATTCTAAAAGTTGAGAAAATCTGCCTCCTATGAAGTAAACTGATCACCTTTACAAACAGGATAGAAGATTTAAAAGGGTTAATAATCTTCACGCATTAAGAAATGCTTTAAAGAAACCTCAATTTCTTTCCCTCTCAGTACAGTGGTTTTAAGGGGGAACAAAGATGCAAAATAAAGGCAAAGTTCCAATTACAGAAAAAGGTCAAATTAGGATAAAAAAAATGTACAGAACTTGATAAATAGAAATTAGTTGTAACCTCTCGGGCAACTTGACAAAAGTGGGAAATGAATTGTGTGCTCAATAATTAGGGTGGAAGCCCAAACACACTGGGCTTTGAGCACACCTTGAGGTCTTCTGAGGAAAACAAAGCAATTTATTATCTAGGCCAAATCTGAAGAGATGGCCTTGAGGGTAGAGGGCTTGCTGCAGTGTTACCAAGTCATGGGGAATTTTAGCTGTGTGATAAGTGCCTGTCAGGACTCCAATGCCAGGAAGAACATTTTCAGATGAAATCAATTGTAAAATAATATACTATGATTAAAGAAAATTAGTTGCAAGCCAAAATCATTAAGTAAAACTGCAACCTCTAACCTGGAGTAGCAGGTTAGTACATTACTGTGTTCTGTGAGGCAGCGAGGCAGTAACACATATCTGAGGATTTATGTGTTAGTATGATTTTCTTGGCTCTTGAGTCAAAAATGCTTTTAGTTATGCAAGCAAAACAAGTAGAGATGATTTGTACTCCAGTGACTGTTGGGATTTACTGGTTTTAAATTTAGATGATTTCAAATTTTGTTTGATCATGAACTGCTATCAAAGGGGATAAACATTATATGTGTTAGTTATCTTTTGCTGCATAACAAATTACCCCAAGACTTAGCAGCTTCAACAAAATACATATTTATTATCTCACACAGTATTTTTGGATCAGGAATTCAAGAGCTTCTTAGGAAGCTAGGATTGCAGTCTTTGGAAGGCTTGACAGGGGCTGGAGGATCTACTTCTGAGGTGCTGACTGTTGGTGAGGCCTCAGTTCCTGTCCTGTGGGCCTCTGTAGAGACCTGCTTGAGTGTCTTCAAGACATGGTGGCTGGCTTCCATCAGAATAAATGATCCAAGGAACCAAGGCAGTAGCCATAATGTGTTTTATGACTTCTCCTTAGAAGTCACTCACTGCCATTTCTGCAGCATTCCACTGGTTACAGTATTTTCACATGGGAGGGAACCACACAGGTATAAATAACAAAATGGAGACCATTAGGGAGTCAGCTTATAGGCTGGCTACCAAATTCCCAACAGTAAATTTATGTGGGCCCGAATCCTCTTCTATCCCTTTCCTATTTTAGGAGGATAAAAACCTCTATAATGCCCTCAAACTTAAAATATTAACCAGATGGAGCCACTGGCGATTACTAGGAGGAAGATCAAATATGAGGCTGCTGAAAATGGGAACACAGAGGGATTTAGAGCTGTACCAATTCTGGAAATGCTAACACCAAACGGATGCCCAAGAGAATCTGTTTGGAAAACTGTGAGTACCAAGGCTGACCGCAAGAACACAGGAAGTAACCCACTCAGGAAGCTGAACAAGCGGTCCCATCTCAGAGGGAATTGGTGGACAGCACGACTGCTAGAAGGTAACACAGAGATAGACCTCAGAGACCATGTATGGCCACAAGAGATGATCTTTCATCCACTATCCTCAGGAGCTGATGTGATGGAAGACTATGCTTCTTGGGAGACTCTACCACTACTGGTACACTGCACTTTTAATTGCATTTCCTGCTAAAATAAGAAATTAAAATCACAGTCTCAAGAATGCTTTCATATACGTGGAGGCTTCTCGATCCAGGAACAATGTGAATTCCATCTTATTTTTGCCTTTCTATAAAGGGTCTTGATTCTTTGCGACATGCTTAAGTGTGTAAGACATCTGGCTTATAACCAGTGGTATGCTGCTAAATGCTTAATACCTGACTCTCCAGGAAATATATCTATATATATATCTATATGTATGTATATATATACACACACACATACACATATATACATACACACACACACACACATATATATTTGTAGCATTTGACAATTTCCATTTCCATAGTGGGAATATTTCCATCATGGCTGATGTCAAGCTACCAATGTGCTGTTACATGGAGAGCTGGAAAGAGATGATGATGTGCATACTCAGTTCCAGCACAACACTGCTTACAACACAGACTTAATACATACCGTCTTTTGGTCCTTCCTAGATTTTGTTTGTCTGAACTTGTCTCATGTCTTGGGTAGACTTCAGCAAAGTTTTCCTTCAATATTTCAGGCTATGTGAACTATACAGTCTCTGTGGCAACTATTTAACTCTGCTGTTATAGGTCAAAAGCTGCCACAGGCAGTTTGTAAATAGTGGGCACAGCTGTTTTCCAGGAAAACTTCATTTATGCAAACAGGTGGTCGCCTGTTAGCAGTAATTTTTAATGTAAGCAACCAGATTCCCTGGAAGCAGAGCCTGAGGCAAGGATTTGGGTATAGGTGATATGTTGAGGAAGGACTCCCAAGTGAAACCTACAAGGCAGTGAGAGAGCAAGACAAGGAAAGCAAAGATCTGAGTTAGAATATGGCATGACTTAAACAAAGTGTAACCCTGGCCTGACCCCATGGAAGAGCTCTGGAGCATAAGTCACACTGCAGTGTTGTCCTACCTTGAAAACAGGGAGCTGGGTTTTGATCCCCAGGCCAGTCAGTTGTTGGCCAGGCTTCAGAGTGGTGATTATGGAAAAACCTCCAAAGGGTCTCCATCTCTGGGCAAGGTGGTTCAACCAAGGTGGGCAAGGTGGTTCAACCAAGGTGGTTTGGAGAAGGTTACAGCTGTGAACTGTTAGTGGCAATGCTCACAGATGACTGTACCAGCTGGTAAAAGGAATCTAGCCAGGTCCTATCAGTGTCTACTACAGCACATGTTCTCAAACATTAATGTGCATGAGAATCTCCTGGAGGTCTTATCAAGACATCGGTTGTTGGGATTCACCTCCAGAGTTTCTAGTTGGTCTGGGATGAGACCCAAGAATTTATATTTCTAAATTCCCAGGTGATGCTAATGTTGTTGATCCTAAGATCAGAGATAGACTGCAGAGACCACATATGTCCACAAGAGAAAGATCGTCCACTCTTTTCAGGAGCTGACATGATTGAAGATTATGCTTCTTGAGAGACTCTACCACTATACTTGTACACTACACTTTTAATTGTACTTCTGGCTAAAATAAAAAGAAATTAAAATCATAGTTTTAAGAATGCTTTCATATACATGAAGGGATCTCAATCCAAAAACAATGTTAATGCCAGTTTCGTTTTGCCTTTCACTAAAGGCATGTTGCAAAGAATCAAGACACTTTGAGAACCCCTGTATTATGATAATAATTCCTGAGAGCAGAAAGCTAAGGGCTTAGATGACCCATAGTTTTTATTATGGCTTATTATCTGAAGGATGGAAGGGGAGGTATAGGGGAAGAAATGAGTTTCCCAAATCGTTTTCATTCTCTTTGGCTATGGCTTTCCCTTATTGAATAAATCTAGCTTTTACCTGAGATACATTTATAGTATACTGCATGGACTTAGTAAAAAAAATTCACAAGATTATCTAATGAAAATTTAATAAACAAACCCTTTTAAAGTTACTATGCCCCTGCTTCTGACCACTACCACCTTCTATATTGCATGAGTCAATCTACAACACCTTTAAGGCAGTAAGTTATCAAGAAGTATCACTTCTGACTTGGAGCTGATCTTTGTCATCCAACTTCCATGAAGTAGGGAAGAAAACAAACTCCCAGGTTATCCCCCAGGCTTAACCTAGCACCTGCCTGAGATGTCTCACCTCCAACAAGCATTGACAGTGGAAACTTGAAGGACAGTTGCTATTGCCACACCTTAGGGCAGGTGGAAACAAGACTATCTGTGAAGGTGAGCAAACCCAGCGCCAGAACTGCAAATCTACAAGAGGAATGCCAGGTCTGTGCTGCGGGTTGGGCCATTAGTCTTGTCACCTTGAATATTTCCTTTCTCCAGTGAGTCCACTGTTGGCAGCCTCAAAAAGGAAAGCAGGAGTCCAGTGCCCCTGGTGAATAAAATAATCTGATAATGAAAGAAACTATTAAAAAGCCAATTTCCCAGAGATAGCCAGGACCAACTCTCTAAAAAAGGCTTTTCTAAGGCAAACAGCTTTACATATGCAAAGATCATTAGCTCATCTTCAAACAGGGAAAAAAATGATAACAGTGTTTCTGATATTCTCCAACTTACAAACAGGTTGTGTGTTCTATTTTAGACCTTTATTTTCCATTTTAATCTTAGATAAATTTGATGGCTGGGTTTTGGCTCATGAAACAGAACCACGGGATCTCAGAATTGGAAGTTATTAGAGAATTCTAGAACACTGTGATGTCTTGACACACTAGGATGCTACATCAGTTTGAAGTATGACCAAATAATTTGTTCCTAATGACAAATAGCAACATTTGCAAATAATTAACTTTTTAAAATGGCTTGGAGTGGACTTGAATTACTTTTATAATGTTAATGTCATTCTCTTGCATTCTAAGGTTTTCGTTTTGTTTTGTTTTTCAGCATGTGAGAAAATCTTGACATTAAAGCTCATGTTTCTGGAATTGTGCATCTCCCTGCATTCTTCCAGTAGGGGTGTTTCACTTGGAAATGTCAACGCACTTGGGTAGATGAAGAATTGCTGGTATGACCACTACAAGCCCATAGAAATATCATGTGAGCCACAAAGTTAAATCATGTGTATAGTTTTAATGTTTCTAATAGTCACATTAAAAGAAGTAAAAAGAAACAGATAAAATTAATTTTAATAATATTTTTATTTTACCCAATATATCCAAAATATTATTTCAACACAATCAATACAAAAAACAATGAGATATTTCTGCATTCTTTTTAAATACTAATTCCAGGAAACCTGGTGTGCACAGCAATCTCAATTTGGACTGGCCACATTTCCAGAACCCAGAAATCTCATAAAGCTGGAAATGACCACATTGGACAGCTCAGTTCTAGATTGATTTCCTTAATTTATGGCAATAAACAGAATCGCAAGGCCCAGAGTAACTTGCCCAAGGTTCTGAAGCTGATTAGAGGAGAAAAGGGGAGGTAATCTATGAACTGGGTCTCACACTAGCAAGTCACAGCACCTCAATTATATAGAAGTTGTTGTTGATTTAAGTATTTCCCTCCTAAGAAAAAGTTAAATAAGAACACACCAACTTGGCCTTAGGGAAAAATAGTGTGATGATTAAGAACAGAGGCTTTGGGGCAAGAATGCTGGGATTCCTACCCTGGTGCTTCTCTGTACTAGCTGTGTAATCTTAACTAGGCTACTTAGCTTCTCAGTGCTTCGGTTTCCCTATCTGTAAAGTGGGGATGTTACAAATACTACCTGCTTCTTAGGGTGGTATAAGAATTAAATGTATTGACATATACATATGTATTCATACTCATATAGATATAACATATGGAACTCAGAAAAGTAACCGGAACATAGAAACTATTATGTAGGTGTGGGCTATATATTACTAAAATTGTTCAAAATTTTATGAGAAAAAATGTTGGGTGAGTATAAATTATGATCAAACCCATATGCTTCTACCTGACCATCCTTCACTATATTACAAGAAAAGGGTATAATGTGTCACCACAATGTACTTATTAAAGTGATAGATTTTAGAGCATTTTTATTTTAAAAAATGTTTTGGCCAAAATGAGCTCCTGAGTGACTTTTTTAATCAAAAAATCTAAATATAAACCTCCCCATACTCCCAGTACTTGGGTTTATTAAGGTGTTAATATATTGTTTTTTGCAGTGATTTTCCTGATTTCTAAAAGGAATGCAGATGAGTTTAGCATTAAAAAGGCAACCATATGTATCTGAAATCTAATACCAAGCACAAAAATCATGATTGCCAGATTCAACATGGATCAAAACCGTTTATTTACTGCCTAGTCAGTACAAAATAAGACCTACAGTCAAAGTTCCTCCAAAGTCCGCTTTATAGCTAGGAATCGTTTTTATATTGTCTCTCTGTCTCTCTGTCTCTGTCTCTGTCTCTCTCTCTCTCTCTCTCTGTCTCTCTCTGTCTCTGTGTGTGTGTGTGTTTTACAAACTTAGAGAAATAAAGGTCAAAATAATTTTCCTTATTCCAAAACCAGAAAATAATCCTGAAAAACATGTCCTAAAAATAATAACATCTGATTACCAAAAAAGGTCACTTTATCCAAGGGATTTTAGTAGCCGATATTGTTTGGGGGAATTCCTCAGGTGAATTTATTGGGGGTAGGTTGTGAAATGGGGTCATAGCCCCATAGTTTATTTTACAAACTTTCCTACACCGAACTGAGCTACAGAAATATGTAATTTCACCTCAGCTGGTGACATTTGTTCTCAGAATCCAGAAAGTTTTTATGTGCTAAAAGTTGTATTATTTCTCGGGGACTATACCATTTTAGATTTATACATATAGTGCCTGCTCCCTGAATCGGCTAAAGCCCTTTTATATATCAGTAATGCTATCCTTTGAACCCAAAGATAACCCCTTGGTTGGTGGTGCTTTCAAGAATGGGGACATTTTGGGGTGAGTTATAGAGGCCCCAAAATCGTTTTCATAGCATATAACTGTCAAACTATGCCTTCGGGTTATCACTGGGCCTGCTGGTCTCACTGCCATTGCTCACTGGGACTACTTCTTTGTTTTAAGTAGCCCATGGTTTCCCACACAAAAATAATAGTAATAATAAAGTGGGCTATGACTGCTTGTCGTATGTCAGAGTTTTCTTCTTCTAACTGAGATTTAAACACATTTCCCTATGATGGCATATTATTCTTCGCCTCCACAATGCACCTCTTTTCTCCTTGATTCCAGTCTGCTCTCAATGTACCTTGACAGAGACCTCAGTGACCTTTTGACATCTGTTCCTCAGGTCTAAAGGAATTCTTTAGTGGTAAGCATCATTGTAATGTTTGTTGATTGTCAACATTTTATAGCCTGGCTAGAAATCTCACTATTTATTTTTCACCAGTGACTTGAAGAAGATTCGGAAAATCAATAGCTTATTTTCTTTCCAACTCATTTGAAGCAAAATAGCACAAGTAAGAAACAATTTCACTAATAACAGCAATTCAGGGATAGGTACATTAAGTACATTTTCAGGCTCATAGGTACAGTCAGTGCCAAATCATAATCAGTACTTTTCTTCTCACTAACTTTGTGGAGGGAAGACTGCTAGATTCAGAATCCAAGCAGGTGAAGATGATTTCTTTTGCACTGCTTACTGACTATGTGACTTTGGCAAATCCCAGAATTTTTCTGAGCTTTCATTCCCTCATACATAAAATAGGGCTTAGGACTCCAGTAAGAGTCATTTTGCCTTCCCAGCTGAGCTGACCCTTTCTTAGTGACAACAATCCATTCTTACTTCATATCATATGGCAGGGCTCTCAGTGACGGGGCCGCAGCCCTGCCCTCAGCAGGACAAGTGACATACTCTAATTCAATCACAGTCCCTTCCCCAAATTTAAATCTTGAGTGGAGATTCACAGAATGGAGAGTGAAGGAGCTGAGCCACTTTGTAATCCCATGAATCCTGGCTATTTTACTGAGTCAGGACTTACAAATTGCTATGCGCTGTTCCATGTGTTCTACATAAATTACCCCATTTAGTTCTCACAACCATTGAACTTACAATGTTTATCTATGAGACAGCCTATCATTGTCTTAAATCAGATTTTTCCAGAAGCAGAACCCATGGCAGAATTTGGAACCACGCAGTTTGTTTGAGAAGTAATTCCAGGAGGCATCAGATGTCTGTGGTGAGACAAAGAAAGTAGAAAAGGCCATAAAGATTATATTAATAATCCTGAGACAGCTTTTATGATGTGCCCTGTGCACTGTAACCTCTTCAAGGATCCAAAATCATGAGCAAAACTACATATTTAGATGCTGCATGTGAGTGGATTTTTGTAAGATTTTCTTTTATGGTGTTTTGTAGAAATCAAGAGAGAATGACTTTTATGTTGGGGTCAGCATAGCATTCCATGGAGTGGTGTAAGTCAAAACAGTAGCTCAGAAACAGAAGATATAGTATGTTTGTTAGGACTCACAGAAATCATGCGGCAAACTTTGAGATTTCACAGGATATGGAATGGGAAGTTGAGCTAAGAATGTGAAATTGGGGGCAGCACTGTTTTTTCCTTCTAAATCTTCAAGATCTGGTAAACCCCAGATGATGTCAAACTTACATTAAGACAAATAAACACAAAGTCGTATCTGCACGTCTACTGAATTTTTGTACTTCATGTGTATTCAAATTTGGGGCCAGAATAACTTCTGGATTTGGTTTGATTCTCAAGAAAATACGCTCTATCCTCAAGCCCACATTGGATATGAGTTCACCCTAAATATTAAATGGCAGCTGGTGCCCCTATAATTTGTGTTTTCTTCCTTAGGATGGCACCTAATAATACATAGCTTTGCCAAGGATTTGAGATCCGTCAAATAGGAAATCTGAAATATAAAATTCATACTCTATTTTATTTTTATATTGCAGTTTACAAGATGAATCTCAGGAAGAACAAAAACTGACTTCATTTTCTTTCCACAGGAAGAGAAAAGGTGGGGAAAGGCGGGTTTATTCGGCAAACAGGCTGAATGAGTTCTGACTACATCATAACTTTTTCCAACAGCATCTTAAATCCAAGTTATTACCCTAAGTTGTTTATCTGGTACTTTGTATTGCTTAACACTCACTGTTGGCAGATTTAGGATAGTGTATAAGTCTTGCTGTGTGCTTGAATCCTTGAATAACCCGAAGATGGATAATGGTAAAACCAGAGTTAGTTTTGAGATGTTTTTAAGAAACACAACCTCAGTAACATAAAATAAGGTAATACACTTTAAGGATGTGATCACACATTCTCAAACTTTGTGATCCATAGAAAATGAATATTATTTTCTTTGCTGTCAGAGAACTCACTTGCTAGATTTAAAATTTCGTAACCTTTTAAGAAATGAAAACAAAATCAACATACAAAATCAGTAGTGTTTCTATATTCCAATAATGAACTAGCTGACAAAGAAATCAAGAAAGCAATTTCATTAACAATAGCTACAAAAAATAAAACACCTAAGAATAAATTTAGCCAAGGAGGTGAATGATCTCTACAAGGAAAACTACAAAACACTGAAGAAATAAGTTGGAGATAACACAAGCAAATGGAAAGACATCCCATGCTCATGGATCAGAAGAATTAATATTGTTAAAATGACCATACCACCCCAAAACAATGTATATATTCAATATAATCCCTATCAAAATACTGTAATTTTTCACAAAATAGAAAAAAAAACCGAAAATTCATATGGAACCAAAAAAGAGCCCAAATAGCAAAAGCAATTCTGAGCAGAAAAAACAAACTGGAGGCATCACAGTAACTTCAAAATATATTACAAACTATAGTAACCAAAAATAGCATTGCATTGGTATAAAAACAGGCACATAGACCAACAAAACAAAATAGAGAATCAAAAAATAAATGTGCATGTACAGCCAACTAATTTTCAACAAAGGCACAAAGAACAGGTACTGAGGAAAGGACACCCTCTCCAATAAAGGGTGCTGAAAAATTTGGATATTTATATCCAGAAGAATAAAATTGGACTCCACGCCATATACACATATCAACTCAAGATGGATTAAATACTTAAATACGAGACCTGAGACTATAAAAATACTAAAAGAAAACAAAAGGAACACTCTAGGACATTGGTCCATGCAAATGTTTTATGGCTAAGAACTCAAAGATACAGATAACAAAAAACGAAAATAGAAAAATGGAACTATATTAAACCAAAAAGCAAAAAAAGTGAATAGAGTGAAGAGACCACGTGTTGAATGGGAGAAAAATATTTGTAAGCTATTCATCCAATAAGAGACTAATATCCAGAATATACAAATAATTCAAATAATTCAGCAGTTAAAAAAAACAAATAATTCAATTAAAAGTGGGCAAAGAACATGAATAGACATGTCTCAACAGAAGACATACAAGTGACCAAGTATATGAAAAAAATGCTTAACATCACAAATTATCAGGGAGATGCAAGTCAAAATTACAAAGAGATATCATCTCACCCCAGTTAGAATGGCTTGTTTTTAGAAAAACAAAATAACAGATGTTGGCAAGGCTGTGGAGAAAAGAGAACTCTTAGACACTGTTGGTGAGAGCATAAATTAGTACTGTCACTATGGAAAACAGTACGGAGGCTTCTCAAAAAACTCAAAATAAAATTACTATATTATCCAGCAATCCCACTTTGTGGTATTGATCCAAAGGAAAATAAATACGTATATCAAAAAGATACCTGCTCTTGCATGTGTACTGCAGTACTATCTGCAATAGCAAATATATGAAATCAGCCTTAGTATCCTTCAATGGATGAATGAAAAAAGAAAATGTGGTATATGTACACAATGGAATAGTATGTGGTCATCAAAAAAGAATTAAACTGTGTCATTTGCACCAACATGAATGGAACTGGAGGTCACTATGTTAAGTGAAATAAGCCAGGCACAAAAAGACAGATATGGTCTGTTCTCACGCTTATGTGGGAACCAAAAAAGTTAATCTCATAGAAGTAGAGAGTGGAATGACGGATACCAGAGGCTGGAAAAGTGTGTGGATAGGAGTGGGGGATGAAAAGAGGTTGATCAATGCGTCGAAACATAAGGTCAGATAGAAGGTATAAGTTCTAATATTCAATAGCTGAGTAGGGTGACTATAGTTAGCAACAATGTATTGTATATTTCAAAGTAGCCAGAAGAAAGAACTTGAAATGTTCTCAATACATAGAAATGATGAAGATTCAAGGTGACAAATACCCTAAATAACCTAACTTCATCATTACACATTCTATGCATGTAACAAAATATTACATGTACCGCAAACATATGTAAAATATTATGGATCAATAAAAAAGAAGGCTGGGCGCTGTGACTCATGCCTGTAATCTAAGCACTTTGAGAGGCTGAGGCAGGCAGATCACTTGAGACCAGGAGTTGGAGACTAGCCTGGCCAACATGACAAAACCTGTCTCTACTAAAAATGTAAAAATTAGCTGGGCATGGTGGTGCACGTCTGTAATCCCAGCTACTCAGGAAGTTGAGGCATGAGAATTGCTTGAACCTGGGAGGCAGAGGTTGTAGTGAGCCAAGATCATACCACTGCACTCCAGCCTGGGCAACAGAGCAAGCCTCTGTCTCCAAAAATAAAATAAAATAGATGAGAAATTAAGATAAAGGCTTGGTAAAGGCGAGCGAACAAGAAAGAACACTTGCATTGTGTTGACAGTACTCACACAAAAATTGTGGAACCAAGTGTCATCTGGGGTGTCTCTAAATCTTCAGAGCTCAATTTGTTCATGTTTCCAGTCTATCCTCAACAGAATATGAAAACTTTCCCCCAAGACACCTGAAAAAATTCAGGGATGCTTGCATTCTTAGTACACCCGCTCTAAACTCTTGCATCTACCAAAGAAGATTAGCTTTGCCATCCTATATACTTGCTATGTATATACCTGTATACATATGTGTACACACACACAAACACACACACACACAACCACCTACTTACTCCCTTACATAAGTTTATATGTAGAATTCATTTCTATCAACTTTTAAGAAACTAACATAAAAACTAAAAACACACATGTTGCATGTTTGTATGCAACAGATTTTATTTGAAAAGCTTGGGGCTTATATTTTAGCCATGAAATCAACTTCACATGGAATACATAAAACTCTTCTACCTTTTACACCATCAATAATTGTCCACTGGCCACTGCATTTCATGTTATTATCCCTCCCTTACACTATACCCCTGATTTTTCTCTTTTTAAAAATTATTTCTCATTAATCCCTAAACCCATATTCACTCTAGGAATTCAAAGTTTTCTTTTTCCCTCACTCAAGTGTAATAGTGGCTCTTACATCTTGGAGTACATATGAAACTTATTTAATGTAACAATTCTTAGGGCCAACCAAAGACTAGCAATCAGATGTAGGGTGGGACTCTGAAAACTGCCCTTTTGACAAGTATATTAGATAGTTGTTTTGCAACTGTCTCACAGAACACATTTTGAACAAAGATGTCAATGACTTTGGTTCTATCCACCTATCACACCTAAACTCAGATCCATACCCATCTTTGTTCAGATGAATAAAAGTGCTTTTCCATTTAATAAGATCTGCACACTTCAGAAGGCAGATGAAGTTGTAGACAGCAACGCTACCCTGCTCTCCTGTAGCTAGAAACACTTCTTACAAGAGTCTATCTTGTTGAGAAGACAGCCTGCCATGTTCCAGGCAGATTATAGGTTTCTTGGAAAGTACAAGGATTAGTTAGAGGGTATTTTTTGTATTTCCAAGGCTTCACAGTACTCTGAGGGAGGCTGTAAATGGTATTTGTGTCCACAATGCAGAGCAAAGCAGGATCAATACTATGATAAATAGTGGAGTGCAGTGGAAGGACAAGAGAGGAAACAATTAATTCCTTCTAGGCAAATATGAACACTGCAAAGGAATTCTCCAGTAAACAGCAGATAATGGGAGGATGGGAGCATTCCAGACAAGGGGATGCATAAGCAAAGGCCCTAAGTAAGGATTCTACAACACATTCTAAGAATGGAGAGTAAATTCAATAGGCCTAAACTGTGGCTGTGATGGAAGCTGACCTTAGGAAGGGAGGCCTTTCTATGTCATGGAGGAATTTAAATTTTATTCTTTATACCATATATCAGGTCTATAAATGCAGTCATGGTAATGTTAAAGAAAATAAGAAACTGATCATAGTAATGACTGCACAATATTGTGAATGTACTTAATGCCACTGAATTGTATGCTTAAAAATAGTTAAAATGGTTAAATTTTATGTTATGGATATTTTACCACAATTTTTTAAATAGGAAGAAAAAAACCAGCAATCAATTTGGGACGAAACAAAATAAAGGTTTCTGGTGAGACCTAAACATCACAGAGAGGGAAGGATTTGAACATGTCAGAGCACTCACTTTGGGCTGTTTGAGTGATACTAGTGCACGCGTGGAAACAATCCTGGTAAGAGTGATTGGTAGTTATAATTAAATTAAATCTAAAGAAAAATACTTATTGGAAAGAATTGACTGTGGCTACTGGCAAGTGGAGATCCCTCGACTTAAATGAATTATATTTTCCAAAGAACCACTAGTCCAACTTAAAAAATCAAAAACAAAAATCTCTATCAGAGACTTAAAATGACATTGCGGACACCCAGTTTTCTATGAGCAGGTAGCAAATTGAAAGAGTTGCTCAGCCCCCAAAAAGGGCATAAGCTACGATATCCATTACAAATGTGACCAAGAAGGACAATGGAAGAGGAAAGATCTTCAGAGAAGTGAGTCAAGAGTCTTGCAGAGCAAAGGAGTTACTTCCAAGGAGCAGCACTGGTGCATAATCAAGGAACATTTCTTATCCCGGAAAAGCGAGACTTAGAGCATTTGTTGAGCAGGATTTCAGATTTCCTCCAAACCAGTGACTGCTCCATGCCTCCCATCATTCTCCTTTATGAATGGGAGTGATTGTTTTGACTTTCCTGTCCCTATTCCACCATTATGCATTGGATTTTCCAGTGCAGAGATGACTATAAAATCCTGGGCTTTGAGCCTGATGTCACGATTGGATGAGACCTTGCAGTATGTTCCATGGGACATTTGAGTGTAGTTTGTAGGCATAATGGAAAGAGGAGGGGATTTGTGACTAAGAGGACAGATTAGGCTAGATTATATTCTTATTCCTAAAATTTACTCTCACTTCCATAAGAAGCTTATACACCTCGGCCTATTGCTATGACATACAATGTTTCTGTGAGAAAGACATGTCTGCATACCTGCCTCTGTAGGGGCTGGACCAAGTGATATGCTTTCGCCAACACAATATGGGCAGATGTAATGTTTGCCATCGAGGAGTGTAAGCCTTAGAAGTGATCATGTGTTTCCCCCATCTGTCTTGCTCCTTCCCTCTGCCAGAGAATATGCACTTCTAAAGAGTGAGAAAATGTGGAACGGGGTTGGGCAAGCAGAAGCAGCCAGCTGCACCTGCCCAGGAGTAACAAACGCTTGTTGGTGGAAGTCACTGAGATTTAGAAATTAATTGTTACCAAATGAAAGCAAACTAATGAAGAAATCTAACTCTCATAAAAGGGTTTCACGGAAGTCTGTTGTAGCTGATACTAGTATAGCTACACAAGCTTTTGTGGTGGTTGTTGCTAATATTTACCTGCTGCACATTTATCTATAATTTTTAGACCTCTGTACTCATGTATTAGACACGTCTTTTGTAGGGAACACATAGCTTGAGCAATGGTTATCAGACTTGAGCATGCATCAGAATCACCTGAAGTGCTTGTTAAAGAACAGGTCTTTGGGACCCAGCACCACAGATTCTGTTTCAGTAGGTCCGGGGTGGGTTTCGGAATGTGAATTTCTAACAATTTTCAGGTGATGCTGAAGCTGCTTTGCCCAAAGATCACAGCGTAAGGACCACTCAGCTAGTTGTTTCCTTTTTGTATTTTTCTCTTGCCTGACAATCTTTTCCTGGATCATTTAACCCAATTTTAACCACTATAATTACTACTGTATCTATATCCATGTCTATTATTATTTCTGAGTTTATTTATATTGTTTTTGAGTGTGTGTCTTTGTAGGCCACCTTTTCTGTTGCTTCATCTTCCTGACTTTGTTTAGGTAATTTTTTTTGTTTTTTAATAACGTAGAACTCATACCTTCTGCCTCTCTTCTTCTATTGGTTTCCCTAGAAATGGAAGAAACTAAGTTACTAAAGTCAAAATTTGGCAGTATCTTTGTACATCGTCCAGACAAAACAAATACTTTAAACACAATAAATTCAATCACTTCTCTTTTGTTTTTATCATCATGTATTGCATCTCTTTTTAAAAAAGGTTTTGCGGCTGGGCATGGTGGCTCACAGCCTATTGCTATGACATACAGTGTTTCTGTGAGAAAGACATGTCTGCATACCTGCCTCTGTAGGGGCTGGACCAAGTGATATTCTTTCGCCAACATAAAATGCCTGTAATCCCAGCAGTTTGGGAGGCCGAGGCAGGTGGATCACGAGGTCAGGAGATCGAGACCATCCTGGCTAACGTGGTGAAACCCCGTCTCTACTAAAAATACAAAAAAATAGCTGGTTGTGGTGGCGGGTACCTGTAGTCCCAGCTACTCAGAAGGCTGAGGCAGGAGAATGGCGTGAACCTGGGAGGCAGAGCTTGCAGTGAGCCGAGATCACCCAACTGCGCTCCAGCCTGGGCAACAGAGCAAGACTCCATCCCCCCCCCAAAAAAAGATTTTGCAAATTATGCATTATAAAATTTCTATCTAGAATCTGAATCTTGAATTTCATCAGAAATACATCCTCTAGACTTTTATTTTACAAGACTCTGTTAGTGATTAACCATATTTCTATTTACACATTTGAACAAATCTTATTTTCACTGTGAAAAAATCATTTTAATAGAGAATTCTAGGTTAACTACTATTTTCTCCCAGATCATTGAATGTATTTGTTGACTATCTTCTGGTTTCCATTGGTTTTACTGTAAAGTTTGCAGTTGGTTGTCTTTTTCACTAAGTTCCTTTGAAAATCTCTTTGCCATAGATTAGTATAATTTTTTCATTTTATTCTGTCTTAAATTTGTTGGGCATTCAAAACCTGAACATTTTTGTCTTACTTTAGTTATACAGAACTCTCTGACAGTATCCTCTTCTTTATTATCTTTCTAAGCTTTATTCTAAATACATTTTCATATCTATATCTCAGTTAAAATAATATTCTCTTCAGCTAGATTTAATCTTCACTCAAATCCATCTACTAAGTTTTAAAACTTTTTAATTATATATGTATTTTGGTGTCTAGAAGTTCTATTTGGCTTTACCAAACCTTATTATTTCTACAAGTTTCTTTCTTCTTCCTCATATTTTCACTCTCATACATAAATTATTAAAATGTATTAAATATCTGTTTTATATCTCAGCTGGATAATTGTAATACCTGAAGGATTTGCTGAGCTAATTCTCTCTCCTAGCATTTGTTTTCTTTTGTGTTTTGAAGTTATGACTTGTGATTTCATACCCATAATGGACTGAATGCTTGTGTTCTTTTTAAAATCTGTATATTAAGACCTAATCGCCAATGTGAATGTATTTGGAGGGAGGCCTTTGAGAGGTGATTAGGTCATGAGGGTGGAACCCTCATGCAAGGGATTAGTATCCTTGTTAGAAGACTCCAAAGAGCTCCCTTGCTCCTCTTTCCACCATGCAAGGACACAAGACGGCGGCTGTCTGTAGCCTGAAAGAGGACACTCACCCAGATTAAACCATGATGGCATTCTCATCTCAGACTTCCAGCCTCAAGGACTGTGAGAAATAAATGTTGTTTAAGCCATCCCATTCTATAGTAATTTGTTAGAGCAAGCAGAATTGACTAAAACAATACCCTCAGGATGTTCTCCATGGAACTTTCCTGAGATGTGAATTGAAGGTGGGTCTCTGCCCTCACTCAAAGTGTGATCCATGGGTCAGCAGCAAAGGGTTCACCTGCGAGATTGTAAGACCTGTAGAATCTCAGGCCCGCCCCAGAACTCCTGAATAAGAATTTCCACTTTAATCATAACCTCAGATTC
Organism: Rhinopithecus bieti; assembly: GCF_001698545.2. Taxonomy (NCBI): domain Eukaryota; kingdom Metazoa; phylum Chordata; class Mammalia; order Primates; family Cercopithecidae; genus Rhinopithecus; species Rhinopithecus bieti. The sequence goes on from NW_016803211.1 coordinate 1,231,439, forward strand.
AGGAGAATCTGAGAAAGGATAGCTAAGGGAGAATTTGGATTTCTAGGCCTTTTGTCTTTTGGGGCTTTTCTACAAGGTACCTGGAGGAATCATTGCACCTTACATGAAATTCTAAGCTGGAGGATTTTTGGGATCATACAAGTTATATCAATTCAGGATGCAAACTCTTGTACAGGCTGGTTATAAATTCTCAAAGATGTTTTTCTCCTTTCATCTGGAACCAAAGTTCCAAAAGGGCAAATTTCCTAGCAGTTCTCTTAGGGAGCAGGTGGGCAGCATAGATTTACTAACAGATGCCCTGACAGCTAGAGGCAGTCCATTATAGTGCCAATTTTGGGAGCAGAGATAAACCTAATACACTGCTCCATGCTGTGGTGAGGACCGAAGGCTATACCTCCTAATTCTTGCATGCCCAGAAGGCCATAAAAGCCAAGGCTCCACATCACATAGGTTCAACAAATACCTTCTGGACAAACTTCCTCCTCCTATATCCTACCTGATTCTGACCTGCAATAAGTTTTTAGCTTTTGAATATTTTTTCTTCTTATCAGGTCAGTAATAAATTTGAACACGTTCTGTTTTTCAATACTTCTGAATATTTATTTTGTATTTATATTTTGTTCTAGGTCATTTAGAGTAACCTTACATACTCCAAGAAACAGGAACTCAAGCCTTAAGATTTTCACTTTCATCATGAAGGAGAATGCACACCTAGGACACAGACGGTGAAAGGCTTAACTTGATGACCAAAAGAAGAAAAAAACAATCCAGAAAGCCTTTTGACTCTTCCCTATTGTTTAATATAAGTTCCTATTAGGTCTTTATCTGGGGCCAAGCACAGTGCTTCTCATATATTACCTTATTTAAATCTCACATCACCCCATACTCACTCTAATTATCATCATCCTACTTTCACACGTGAGGAAATGGAAGGCCAAGAGGGACAGAATTTTCTCAAGGTCACCTATCCAAAAAGGACTAGGACTTAGACTCCTGGTCACCTGAGTCCAGTACTTGCTTCCAGTGTTATGCTGTCCTTCTGAAACTGCTCTACCCTTCCTCCTGATGGCAGCAGCAGGCTGTCCAGAGCAGCCATTGCCATCATGCCAGCTGCTGCAGGGAGGACACTGGGGAGAAGGCAGAGCTGGGTCAAGAGTGGTGCCATGTTCCACAGGACTGGTGGAAGCCCCCCTGGAGACTGGCGCCGTGGGGCCACTGTGATGGGGCAGGGAGGAGTAGGCAGAGAGGGGCCCAGTGAGGACCTGGAACGCCCCCCCCCCAGTCTGAGAAAAGGCATGGCCAGGGCTACCTGCACACTCCATGGAGTGAGCAGGAGCCCTGCTCTCCCAGGCACAGGGTCCCTCTCTGCACTCTGCATACTCAGGGTCCTGGGAAGGCCCCTGTGGCCTGTCAGGCTTGGGGGTGTCTCCCACTGCCTGACCTCCCCCTACTCCCAGAGCCCTCTCTGATCTTGAAGTGGGGCTGGGGCCAAGCCCAGGTGCTGTCACAGCCCGATCAGGTGTGCACGCATTCGAGGCAGCTCTGACACACCAGCCCCCTACTGTCTCAGTCCCCTCCAGATTTTGGGGTCCCTGTGGCCTGTCAGGCTTGGGGTGTCTCCCACTGCCTGACCTCCCCTACTCCCAGAGCCCTCTCTGATCTTGAAGTGGGGCTGGGGCCAAGCCCAGGTGCTGTCACAGCCCGATCAGGTGTGCACGCATTCGAGGCAGCTCTGACACACCAGCCCCCTACTGTCTCAGTCCCCTCCAGATTTTGGGGTCCAACAAGCGTGGGGGAGAAGCTGAGGTGGGGCTGAGGGCAGCTTGGCACTGGCCTGGAGGTGCCCCTTGGTGTGAGCAGCCTGGGCGCCATGGACAGTGGCAGGAGGCAGACAGGCTCCTGGGTGGAAGGTGGGGGGTCCCCAGTGAGTCTCCACCTTCAGGCCACGGAGGGCCTGAAGGTTGCAAGCCCAGCTTCCAGCCCCAGGGACTGGAGTGGAAACTCATGGTGCCTTTTCCAGGCCCGCTCATGGCTGCCCATGGACCAATGGAGCTACCCTCTCTGCTGAGATCTGAACACTCATTGGGATGACCTGCCTAGCAGAGAGGAGCTATCCTCTCTGCCAGGACATACCCCCTCTGCTAGGAGCTGAACACTCATCCGGACACCCTGGCTATGGAGAGGAGCTGCCTGCTGAAGGTTTCCTCTGAGCTGTTCTATTGCTCAATAAAGCTCAAATTCGTCTTGCTCATCCTTCAGTTGTCTGCATACCTCATTCTTCTTTCTCGTGAGACAAGAACTTGGGACCCACCAAATAGTGTAGCTAAAAACTCTGTAACACAAACAAGGCTGAAACATGCCTCTTCCTCACCATGTTGCAGGTGAAGAGAAAGAGAGAAGAGCTGGATGGTCCTTCAGAGAGCCCAGACCTGGGAGCTCCCCAAGCCAGGGCTGTGACTCCCTCTTTGGGGGTCTGGGGTTCCTGGCATCTTCAAGCTTCTGAGCACCACTGTGGGAATGACTGAGCACCCCAGCCAGCGAAGCTACTTGCATTATGCCTGGTCCAGACACAGCCTTGCAGAGAGCCAGCACCCATGCCAGCACCTAGAGCTGCCCACCCTAAAGAAGGAGCAGTCGGCATGTCTGACTGTGCAGTGGCTGGACCCCACACTTGCTCACACACCCCTTGCTGCTCCATGCCTGACTTGCAGTCTTCCTTGGGGATGTGGGATCCAGGCGAGTAGCGAGAGCTGAGCACAGCCTGCCAGGCCTAGTGGGTGGAATGAGCTCAGTGGGCCCAAGCAAAACTCAGGCAAGGGTGCCACCAACCACAGGCTTCTAGCCAGAAAAGTGACACCCCAAAGATCCTATAATACTCCCACAAAGTCCTCAAACTCGTGTCCCATCTCTGATCATCTCTAAGACATCATGCTGGTGACTCACAGCCTAACACAGCCCTTTCATCTTTCACAACCTCAACAACTTACAGTGAATCCCTTAATATTATACTTCAGGATGATCCAAAACCCACCACACCATATGTGAAAGCCCGTTTTCAAGTCTAACTCTTCCTTGAAGCTTCATTCAACTTTTCCAGTTCACAAGGATTTCTCCTTTTTTCCTACTGCACACGTAGACCTAAACTTTAGTAAGCATTTATCCTTTAAAAGTTTTACATGTTAGCTTGATTTATGACTAAATTGAAACCTACTCTAAGGCAACAACAGGTTTTTTTTTCTCTCTCTCTTTTTCCGGGAACTAAGCAGTACATGGGACACTTAGTAGGTGTTAAATAAGTGCTTACTGATTGACTGCAGGACCAATCATGTTTTATTCTGTTACTCTTTTATTTTATTTTGCAAATAGTGATAAGAAGCAAAGAAAGTAGAATAATGGAATCCTATGACTGTAACTAAGTAAGGAGAAAAGTGATGCCTGGATTATGAGTTATTTTTGTCCCTAGGTGTTTATTCTAAGAACTGCCTTGGTAGATGCAGTTTAGGCAACAGGTAATTCTTAGAGATGATTAATTCCAGGTGGATCAAACCTTAATATCCTTTTGAGGATGATTCACTTCAATTTACTGCATCATTACTTTTAGGAGGTAGCAAATGATACCAAATCCTATACACTCTTGCACATTCACTCCAGCTTACCTCCCAAGTTGAAAACCATTTAAAAATAATTTGAGATAAAGTTCAGTCAGTTAGCTAGTTATAGCATTCTCTTAGGGTAGCATTAGCATTAATTAATGCTTGCAGATTGCTTTGAAAATCACAAATGCTATGGAAGTGCTGACTATTAATTTAGTAAAAGCACAGGCCATGAAAGTTGAAATTTGAAGGCAGTTGCACACTGATGAAATGTTTTAATACTTAAATGAACCAGCCTGAAGAAAGTCTCTGACATCCCATGTTTATAAATCAGGAGGAACAGAGGTCTAAAATGGAGAGATTTAAAATGAGATTTAGAAGAGAGTACTGAAGTGGAAGTGAATGGGAATGACTGTCGACTGTAAGAAGAGAGTAGCAAACCTTAGGGATCATCAGAATCACAATTTGGTGTTTATACATTCATCATTTGGGATGTTCCCCCTTGTGCTGGCAATTGGTAGCGATTCAGGAGGTAAGAAACGGGGGAGAATAGGGAGAAGAGCAACAGAAAAAAAGAAAAAATATTAAGTGGAAGAAGAAGAGAAGGAAGATGGAGAAAAGCTGAGGAAGAAAAGGAGAAAACTTCTTAAATGAGATTAAAAATAATGAGATGCTAATGAAACGGGTGTTTCTCCAGTGCAAGTTAGCCCAAGGAACAGTTATATCCAAATAAGGACTCCAAATTGAAACTGCTGTCTGACTCCATCTTCACCAACAATCCTCTTCAAATTTCTCCTCCATTTCTGGTTTACCTGTGGATCTGAGAGAGCAGATCTTGTGTTCTCTCCTTTTGCAATCATCACATGGCTTCTTGACATTGGACTAGCATCCTATGCCCCTCCTCATCCTCATCCTCTGCTTCTACAAGACACTTAGGAAGGACTGGTTCTGCTGCCTTCCACACATCTCTGTGTGATCTTTAATTAATTCTTTAGGACAGTCCTTGGTGTTCAACTTCTCCAGTGAGGTCAACAGCATTGGGCCTTTGTCCCCATATCTGTGCTGCTCTGATGGCTGATACCTATATGCTCTTCTCAGTGAAGATTTACAAGACAGTGGATTTCCATGGCTGTGAAGATAGTTAAACTATTTAACTTGTTCCCTGGAAGAAACTTTCTCTGTAATTTTGTTGTCCTATGGGAAGCTAAGAACATGAATTAAATGAGCTTATATAGCAACCTGTGATGCTATAGAAAAAGCTCCTTATAAAATAGATGAGATTACCTCCCCTACCTCTCTCCTTCCACTTTTCTTTTTGTCTTTCCTTATGTTACGTTAATTTTTTATTTTAAGCATATCATGTATTTCTACTGCAGGATATTTAGAAAATAAAAAATGCATAAAAATTTAAATTTTTATGTGTATACATATATATGTATAAACTATAGCTCATCTACCCAGGCATATCCATGCCTTGCATTTAGTCATAGTGTCTGTCTCACATTGATACCAATGTTTAATATTATATATAATTTGTATTAAGTATTTTGATTTTGTATATAATTATTTAAATAGTATGTATTATATAAATATAAATTGGTTTGTACTGATAACTACAAATATAAAATACATTTAATATTTACAAAACATAGAATTAAAAATTATTTAACATAATATTTACATTGTCTATATGTATATATTTATTATTGTCTGTTAAATAAAATATTTAAAATATTTATTCAGATACAAAATACTTGTATTATTTTTTCATAAATTTTCAATATATAAATATCATTTATATGGGGTATTTATCGATACAAATACTTTTATTGTAATATTATAAGTATAAATATGAGTATATATTTTAATATTAATATTTAAAGTATTTTCCATTCATGTTTCATAATGGGATGTCTTTAATATTCTCTCCATGGGTATATTCAAACTTTTGCAAACTTACAATTGTATTTTTTACTGTCTTCACAGATATCCTTATAAAATGATTTATAAACATATTCTTTGGGTGAAAAATCTTGAAAGGATTTTATTAAATGAGGCCAAGGCTTTCATTTTCAAAAAATGTCATTTAATTTCGCTTTCTAGTTGTTGTCTTTTTTTTTTTTAAATGGGCTCTTTCTGTAAGTTAATCAATATACCAATGGACAAAAATCCTAACCAGGGTAATCAAGGTAATCTTTGTGAGTTTAAGGTAAGAAAAACTTTTCATTATCCTCTTAGATTCCATTGCTGGAAACTGTACATTAAACTGACCGAAGAGGAGAAAAAGTTTACATGTACAGAAGCTTCATATAAAAGAAGTAAAAATCTAAAGGAGTGGTTAGACTTGGAGACTTACATGTTGTTTTAACAAATGGTAATACATTGTGGAAAGTGACTAGACAAAGAAAAGAGATTTTGGGCTTCAAGAGGCAGTAACTTATTGGAAGGTAAACATACGGGGTAAACTAGTGATAAACAAGGTTTATTTAGTAAGGTTTGCTTACGTAGACAATTCAATGCTATCTCTGGTAGGGAGTCATCTCTGAAGTCATTTTTGTCTTCCTGGTTCTGGAGAGGGGGACACCAATAAAATGGAAATGTATGCCTTGCATATAGTCAGATGGAGGAATTCAGACAGCTCTTTCCAAATCTGCTCTTTCTCAACCGTCTTCAGCTCAAAATAATCCTTATGCCAATGTAGCATATTTTGAAGTGGCGTATTCTGATCCCTCCATGAGTATGATAATCACATTTCAACAGAATTTGGATTCTCTTCAGAGATTTCAAAGCTTATTTAAAGAGCGAAACAAATGAATTAAACTCTTTCTAAGACATTTGTTAAATGTCCAAAATATGTCAGATGCTGAGCACACCAAGATGGTGCTAGAGAAATCAAGATGAATGAAACATGGTCCCTGTCTGTGAAAGTCTTCTGATTTTTTACTTGGCCTGTGTAGCATGTTGATTGCAAAAAGGGACATAATTCTTCCCCTCTCTGTATTCACAGCATTTACAGCACTGAAACATTTTACATCTATTTCTCCATCCTTGAGTCTTGGACGGCATGTGGCTTGCTTTTGTCAATGAAATGGAACAGAAATGGCAGTGTGCTGGTTCCAGCTTGAGTCTCAGAGATTGGGTGCACCTGGCAACCCCTGGGAACCTCGCTACTGACATATAAACAAACTTAAGCTAACCTGCTGGAAGGTCAGAGACGACACAGAGCAGAGATGAAGTGGCCTACAGAGGCCAACTTGAACATCCAGCCCCTAGCCAAGCTGGCAGTTGACCATAAACACATGCCATCTAAGGCCAGAAGAACTGCCCAACTAAGTCCAGAATTGTGCACGAAATAAAGGTCATTTAGGAAGGCTGGTAACATGGAAGATGCTAATTAATACAGCCTGTAAACCAATCACACCAATGTGCTAGTGTCATAATAGAGGAAGAGGCAAGAAGCTGTAAGCTGTTGGTTTGTCCTTTTGCTTCAGTTGCTTTTGATCTTGTTGACAACACAGTTTAAGATAATGAGGGTTGAGATATCTTGAAGAGGGGGAGCTTTCTACAAAGGAGTAAAAACATTCTGATAAAGGACAGTCTGATGTATTTTTCTTAAACAATTTTAACTCCTCACATGTGCCTTTCCTGAGCAAGGGTGCAAGGTTACCCAAGCAATAGAGGAAACTTGTTGAACTGAGCTACACATTCTTTTGTTTTTGGATCTGGTCATGGGTGGTTATTGATGGTGCCAGGGAAGTCGTTGCATAGGCATTCTGGCCCTGAGAGGCAATACCACTGAGCCATCAGGAATTGCCTAATGTGCCTAAGTTAACAAGGTTATCCAAACAGCTCTTTTCTGCTCCAGGTACTAGTTTTGAATTTGCAGCTTTGATTCAGTTAAGCCAGCGTCCTCATGCTCTCTGGGCTTCATCTCTTTGGTAAGCTTATAAAGAATTCTTCCTTTCCCAAACCTCTCTCTGTTCCTATCAAAACTTAGCAAAACAACTGGACCCTTCTTCCAGATTCCCACTTTCTACTATATTAGTGCAACTCAAACTTTAATGTGCATAGGAATCACTCACAGATCTTGCTAAAATGCAAATTCAGATTCAATAGGTCTGGGGTAGGGATCAAGGATTTTCATTTCTAATAAGTTCCCAGATGCTGCTGCTGCTGCTGCTGCTGCTGCTGCTGCTGCTGCTGCTGCTGCTCCCAGGATAACACTTTGACTGTTAAGGCACCACATAACAAATGAAAGTATCTCTACTAACCAAAAGCTAGTTAATAGATAACCCAGAGTGCCTGATCTCAATTAAAACTTCCTGCTCTCATTCATTCATAAGCAAGTGAACAGGCTCTGCCTTCATTCAGGGAGGAAACAAAAAATTAGACTAATTTTGACAGTTCTGTGTGATGAATGCTTCCATAAAAGTGTATTCCTAGGTACAGTATCTTTTTAAATACTCACTTGCCAGAAGCCACTCATAACAGGGTGCGCTGGCAGGTTATGACATAAATGCCAGAACATCCCCTCCCAATTTTCTCTTTCCTGTTTCATCCCCGACTGTCCTATTTTTGATCATCCTTATTCCATTATTTCTGTCTTGTATAGCTCATCTAAATTAAAATATTCTTGGCTAATTTTCCCAGATCTCCCAACTCCTATTTAATTGTGTAGGCTCCAGGAGCTCCCACACCTATAGTACCTATTTGCCTTGTTAGGATATGACTGATTTCGATATCTGACACCTGCTTCTCCTCAAAGCAGTCTTCGTTTTAAAGTGCAGGCCTTAACTCTCTACCTGGCCATGCATCCAGTAGTGTAGCTCCTCAATACTCTAAATGGATTGCTGGACCAGCAGCATTAGCATCACCTGGGAGCTTATCAGAACTGTAGACTCACCCACCCCACCCCAATCTACTATATCAGAGTGGGCATTTTAGCAAGATGCTCAGATAATTTTTATTGAAGTCTAAGACACTCTTGTGCAGAAATTTCAAAACACCTAACTATACCTGCAACATGCATTGCAGGGCAACTCTCACACTATGAAATAAGAAAGACTGAGTTTCAAATATCCTCCTTCTAGTCACTAGGTGTGCGATCCTTATGCCTGAAGTTAGACAATAGAGATCACAGCTACTCGTAGAGTTGTAAGTGACAATAAAGTGAGCTAAGAGATACAAAAACATATTGCCCAGTTCCTCGCAGATTGGTGATATGAGATAAAAGATAGAGATGAAAAAGTTTGAAGGATGCTCTTGAGGTTAATACACTTAAGAATAAAATGTTGCAATAGACTTGAATATTGATAAGCAGTATTTTATAAGTACAGAGTAATATATGTATAATTGTTAAGAATGTGCTTATTAGCTTGGTGTGAAATGACTTTTTTCCTCAAGTGTAAGGCATGTATTTTGAGTATTAATGCTATCAACACTTGAATAGTGCTAGAGATGTGAAATCAGAGACACATTTACTTTGCCATTGTTCAGAAAGTCATATGGCTGCTTCGTGCTCACAAGTCTAGCATGGCATGTCCTTCCAATACAGAATGTAGATGTTTAAAGAGCCAAATTACTGTTGACTATGGCAATATTTTGATGGAAATTACTTCTAAGCATCCAAAATCAATGGAGAGTTTAAATAAACTCACTTGGAGTTTAATGTTTCCTTGGAATCCTATTTAAGTGGTCATAGAAATGTAGATCTCCTTTCAAAATGAGGTTGTATTTGAGCAATACTAATCACTTATAGAACTAAGTTTTGAACATCTTGAAATCAACAGTAAATGAAAAACTCAGCATGATCCCATTTTAATGCAGAAAACAATACAAAGATTTTACAAAGCTTTCTATAGCCTTAAACCAACACAAAGGAGTTAAAGGCCTGAGATGCAAATATATTTTATATCTTGAAATCAGCAATAAAGAGAAAAAAAATCCTTTCAAATTATCACTCTCTTTAACATGTTTCTCTCAAATGTCAGTTTGAAATGGAGAAAAGACATCATGTTGCTTTCAAATGCCATGCTTATAGTTCATTACACTACTTCATTGACTGTCTCTGTATTTCCTTTTTATGCTAACAGGATGAAAGAGATAAACCCGTCTTTTTTTTCCTTCCTTTTCATAAACAGATCTGTTTTAATTTCAAATTACTCTAAAGAAAATATGACTCTGGGAAATTTCAGGCCGTCTACCACAAGTATCCAAGTTGCTCTTTTTAGATTCAAACTTTTGAAACACCTGCCACATCAGCTGTTAGACTAAATCACCTAAAATTGCCAATATTTGAACAATTTTTGACCCACAAATATGGCAATTTTATGTATTTCAATCTAATGGTTTCTTATCTGTAAACTCTAAAAAGACATTCCATGTTGACATTTTCTATTTATTGTAATGTCAGTTAGGAAAACAGATTTTTAAATGGCCAAACAATTAAGTTATTTTCTGATCCAGTTCTTGGCATTCCTTGGGTCACATAAATTAGAAGTCCTCAATTTGCATATAAAACTGACCTGGTAAGTAGAACATTCTTACACCGTTCTGACTAATTCTTGGTAGTTGTGCCAGCAGACATGAGGTAGAACATTCTTTTATTATTAGAAGGGAGACAAAATAAGGAAATATGATGTTCTTTTAAAATTTTTTATTTGAAAAAATTAAACAATAGAATGACTTTAAAAATCAATTTCTCTTCAGGTAAATGCTTTGAGCAAAGAGTCTTATATGTGAAATAATTATATTGAAAAAGCTTGAATACCTTCTCATGCCCTTAACTCTCCAACTCCAGTTTAAATGGTTGAATGATGAACAAAGTTATCAGAATTTTGCTCAATAAATAGCTGGAGTGTGTCATAGAATAAAACAGAATCAGCCCATGATTCAATCCTTTTGTGTTTGTTGTCCAGCACTGTGAAAAGTGTTGCTTTTAATGATTACATAGAGAAATGGGGAAATCCTGAACTGCCTTCAAAGCCATTAAGGAGATTTAGTCATGTTCAGCAGAGCATTAGATGTTTACGTATTTCATTGCTTCTCAATTTCCTGAAAACTTGTAAATTGCTGATGCTTACAAGATGATGGTACACAGAATTAACTTAGATGTGGGCTAACCAAAATCTATATATACTACTGTTCTGAATAATGAACAAGACATTCTTCTGAAAAGAGGCCTGTAATACCCCACGTCTTTCAGGTGATAAAATTCATTCCTTGGTCTTCAGAGTATGTGTCTATGATTCAAAGTCTTACAAGTTAGAATGCACCATTAGAAGGTGCAGAGATTTACCTACCAGACCCAGGAGTAGCCTATGAAGCTCCTCACTCTAATTAATAAAACAACACCTTTCAGCCCGCTCTGCAGTGGACAGAAAGTTTTCTTATATTTAATGACATTTGTCTGGAGAAAAAGCCTTCCTACTGAGTGTTCAGAGACAGAGGCTCAATTTCCAGGCGAACACAACAGAGAAGAAAGACCCAATCATTTAGATGAAACTGATCCCAAGTTTAGATCCTACTTTATCTGAACATGCCACTATTGGTTCTATGTAGAACATTTTTTTTTTTAAGTTTCAAGGAAAGTTAAGAAAAAATAGTAACTGATGTTATCATAGGTTCATCTGTCAAAAAACCCAATGGTTTTAAACTGAATACAAAAGCAAGCAGTATGCCTATTAGCACATACCATTATTTCTTTATTGAGCAGTAAATCCTCTCTCTCAAGCAATAAAGTATTCTTTGAAGAATATCTAAACATGTCAGAAGGGTAAGCAGATCTGGCCTGAACAAAAAGGCTTTACAAATTTACGAATATTTCAATTCTTTATGGGGAAGAGAGAAGATATAAAGCAATAACCAACTGGAGAAAGAGCAAACAGATGTGAAGCTGGTTCAAAACATCCAGGAAATAAATATTTTGACACATTATCTAGTCCAGTTGTATTCAACATGGATTCCACAGACCTGCACTGCTGCAAGAACTGTTTCTTACAAGTCTTCACAGAGATTAGTACAGAAATACTATAAACTCATATAACAATTCAACTCTATTTTATGTCTGTTGAATCTCATAATATATTTGGTCTTGAATTTTATCTTATTTAGTTTTTAGTACCTCATTTATACTGTATTTTATAAAAATATTGGTCCACAATGGATTGGAAATTTTAAAAAATAAATGAACAGCAAACAAACACAAAAGGTTTGGTTTTGTTCGTTTTCACAGAAGTTCCAGTCAATTTTTGGCTTCCAGGTATAACAAGTTCTTATCATAGGTCAGGCATCGTTAGGCACTTTTGTTCTCTTTGTTAAAGTACCAATGAAATGTTTATGACTTCCTTTGGCATTTGGTGCCCTCACTATCAGGAAAGCCGGACTTATGAGAAAACCAGATTTATGGTGCACTATGATACACCATAGCGCCGCTGATAGACACGAGAACAGGCCACCACATTCTTCCTAGTCAATTCTCCATTACTGAGAAGACCCTTAGTGAAAGGCTGCCTGTGTTTTCTATGCTCATCTTCCCCTCCATCCCACTTCTCCCTTTTTGCAGAGGAAAAAAGGTAAGAAGAACAGAGAAAGTGGAGTTGACTGATTTTTGCCTGACTTAAATTTTAAGATAGTTTAGAATAATAAGCACCCCACCACTAAATTGATTACTCGTTGTTTTAACTACCATGAGGCTGGAATCAGAATAGACTTATCCACATTTATAATATCAAAAAGAATAAAATAATTAGGAACAAATCTAACCATAAAGGTAAAAGATCTGTACACTGAAAACTATAAAACACTGACGAAAGAAATTGAAGAAGACACGAATAAGTGGAAAGATATTGTGTTCATAGATTGAAGGAATTAATACTGTTAAAATGTCCATACTATCCAAAGTGATATATAAATTCAACACAAGCCCTATCAAAATTCCAATGGCCCTTTTCACAGAAATAGAAATAAAATTCTAAAATGTCAATGGAATCACAAAAGACCCCAAATAGCTAAAGCAATCTTGAGAAATAAAAGCAAAGTTGGAGTAATCACAGTATCCAATTTCAAATCATATTACAAACCTATAGTAGTCAAAACATTTTAAAACATCTTAGTACTGGCATAGAAACAGACACATGAACTAATGGAACAGAATAGACAGCCCGGTAATAAACTCAAGCATATACAAAAAACAAGTTTTCAATAACGATGCCAAGGAGACACATGGAGAAAGGATAGGCTCTTCAATAAATGGTACTGGAAAATTGGATATTCACTTGTAAAAGAATGATACTGAACCCTTACGCCACACACGAAAATCAACTCCAAATTAACCAAAGACTTACATATAAGACCTGAAATCATGAAAACCCCAGGAAAAAAAGGGGGGGAAGCTCCATAAAATTGGTTTTAGCAACGACTTTACGGATAGGACAACTCAGTAGCATAAAATGAATAACCCAATTGAAAAATGAGCAAAGGATGTGAACAGACATTTCTCCAACGAAGACATACAAATGACCAGCAGGTATATGAAAAGGTGTACAACATCACTAAAAAACAGGGAAATGAAAATCAAAACCACAATGAGGTATCACCTCATACCTGTCAGATGCTATTATCAAAAAGACAAAAGATAATGACTGTTGACAAGTATGTAAAGAAAATGGAACCCTTGAGCACTTTTGGTGGGAATGGTACAATTACTATGGAAAACAGTATGGAAATTCCTCAAAAATTAAATGTGGAACTACCATATGATCCAGCAATTCCTATTCTCGCATATGCTCAAAGCAAATGGAATCAGCGCTTTGTAAATATATTTGCACTTCCATGCTTATCGAAGCATTATTCACAATGGCCAAGATATGAAAACAACCTAGGTGTCTGACAACAGATGATTGGATAAAAAATTGTGATGCACACACACACAAAATGGAATGTTATTGAGCCTTAGAAAGGAAGGAGATCCTGCCATGTGCAATATGACGAACCTAGGGACATTATGCTAACTGAAATAGGCCAGGCACAGAAAAGAAAACATACTTCATGATCTTCCTTATATGCAGCATCTTTAAAAAGCTTGAATACCTAAAAATAGAGTAGAAGGGTGATTAGCAGAGGTAGGGAGAGATGGGGAGATGTAGACAAAAAGATACAAAGTTGCAGTTTTTCAGATGAATAAATCTAGAGTAGATCTAATGCAAGCATGCAGACTCCAGTGCATAGTGTTGTATTGTATTCTGGAAGTTTGCTAAGAGAGTAGACTTTGGTGCTCTTGCCACACACACACACACACACACACACACACACGAAAGCTATCCATGTGAAATCACGGATATGTTAATTGACTTGACTGTAGTATCATTTTAATGCCAATATGTATATCAAAATATAATGTTATATATATTCAATATATTCAATAAAAATAATCTTACTAAAAGAATTGTGGTATCCAAAGTCCACAAAAAGTTTCCAAACACTTGAAATAGGTCCTTTTCCAAACAAGTCAGACCAGGGGCAAAGCTTCTGTGTGGGAGGCAGAGGATATATTTTGAAATTTGGCTGATTGCAATTGCTTTGTCCTTCAATCTAGACATAAAGGGTTCTCATTGCTTTACCACCAGTAGAATATTTTCCAAAGGCAGTGGCTCTAATTATGCACCAATTAACCTTAATTAAGACAGTTCTTGCATAACAGTGCACCCAGAGAGTTCACTAAACAAACAGCTTGACAAACACTGGCATTTTAAATATTTTCCAAACATGTCACTTTCTTAATTAGGTAGTCAGGTTGTGAAGACTATATTCACAGACATTATTTGGGAAATTACAGCAGGGAAGATGGAGCCAGTTCCTCTTCACGCTCCTTAAATGCATTGGTTACAGCAGAACTTGCTGCTAGAAATGCACCCATAAGGCAGCACCAGGAAGAACATAGCATTTGCTCCAGATGGGTAGCACAATGGTAGCAATTACTAAGTTAGTTTCATTTTTCAGGGAAAGATTAGAAAATAAAAGGAGAAATTCTATGGAAATGATGAAAGGACTTACTACTGATCTTTTTCCTGTTTGTATTAAGCTGAAAGTCACACATACATTATAAATTTAATAGAAAATGCTGACAAATTTCGTCTTTTAAACTATGTCTTTGACATCTTGATAATATTGGATCCTATAATTAAAAAGACCTATTTCCATTCATTCGAGTCATTATTTAGGATATTCAACAGATTTTTTTTATTGAGACTGCACAGTTGTTACTATTTCATTTTTTGCTGCTGTTGTAAATGAAATAGTTTTTCAACATATTTAATTTTATAATAAAATATTTTAATGTAAAATTTATCATATAAAATGTACAAAATATGCATATGTAGCATTTTAAAATATATATAGTACTTATATATTTTTATAACACCAGCTTAAGAAATACAACATTAATATTCAGTTTAAATCCCCCTGCATTCCATCCCTAATTGCACTCATTTTGTGCCTTCCAATCCAGAAGTCTTTTCTAAATCTGTGCTAATCATCTTCGTTATATTTAGATGTGTATTCTGCACCTATGTGTATTATAAACTTAAATTATGTGTAATTCTGCACATTTTTGGCATTTATATTAGTGGAATCATGCTGTAATATTTTTATTATTTAATTTTTTCCATTAACATACCTTTGACTTTTGTCCAAATACACGTAACTCAATTTTGTTTTCACTGCTATAAGTTATTCTGCCTCATCAGTGTATCTTAAAACACATAATTATTTACTGTAATGACGTAGAACATTTGGACTGTGCAGTAGGCAGAATTCAGGGATGGCCCCCAAGATAATCAAACCCTGGTGGACAGATACCTTCTCCCACTTATTGGATCACACGACAATCTAGGTGCTGCTGTGAAGAGGCTTTGCAGATGTAATTAAAATCCCTAATCAGTTGATTTTAAGTTGAGAAGATAATCATGGGTGGCCTGATCTACTCAGATGAATCCTTAAATAAAACCAGAGAAATTCAAAGCAGGAGACAGTCACATGGCAAGAAATTGCTGGTGACCTCTACAGTGGAGACGGGTCCCCGGCCAATAGCCAGCAAGAAAATGAGAACCCCAATCCCACAGCTGCAAGAAGCTGAATTCTGCCAGCTGTGTCACAGTAGCTTGAGAGAGAACTCCAAGCTCCAGAAAGAAATATATGCTGCCCAGCCAACACCTTGACTTCAGCCATGAGTAACAAATTCAGCTAGACTGAGCTCAGACTTCTGACCTATAGGAAGTGTGAGATGATAAATGTTTTAAGCCATGTAATCTGTGGCTATTGGTTAAGCAGCAAAGGGAAATCAATACAGGCTATTTTCATAATTGTTCTAATTTAGACAATGCTGCTCTGAACATTTTTGTACATGTTACCTGGTACACTTGTGCAGGAGTTGAAGTCATATACCTAGAAATAGAACAGAATTATGTAGTTACATGATACACACATTACTGGATAATGTCAAATTATTTTCCAAAGTGATTTCAATTTATACCACTAGCGGTCCACCAGCAGTCATGAGACTTTCCTTTGCTTCATATCCTTCCCCAAGCATGGGATTGGCAGGATTTAAGTATTTTCCAGACTAGTGACTATAAAATAATACTTAATTGTTGGTTTTAATTTGCAATTCTCTGAATTATTAATGACACTGAGCTTTTTTTCAGTTTCATAGTTTTTTTTTTTTTTTTTTTTTGCCATTTGCGTTTCTGCTCCTAAGAAATGCTTTTTCAAGGGACTTACTCTTCTTGATTCACAGGAATGGTCAATTATTTCCTCACTAATCTGTTAAGCCAGTTTGAATTATATCAGTTTTTCAGATTCCTGAGTCTACATTTGGTTATCTGTTATGTGCCTATGGTAGAATATTTGTTTATTTCTATGATATATCATACCTTTTTACTTATATACCCGCTTACCTACCTCTAATGCAGCTTGTATTTATGGTTATTTGGAGCCCTTTGCTCTTCCAGATACATTTTAGAACAATTTTGTCAAATTTTATTTGACAAAATAAAAATACTATTGTAAAATGGTATTCTATTTCAATTATATTGAATCTGTAAGTCAATTTGGGAAGAAATGGCATCTATAATGCTGAGAGTGAATATTTACTAATGAAAACAATGTCTATATATTTAGTTCTTCTTTAATGTCATTTTTTAAAGTTTCATAATTATTTACATAAAAATCTTCCATGCCTTTTGTGAAATGTTGTTGTAGGTACCAAACACATTAATTGCTATTTATCTGGTAATCTTTTTTAAATTTTATTTTTCTAACTTTTATTTTAAGTTTAGGGGTATATGTGCAGGATGTGTAGGTTTGTTTCATAGGTAAACATGTGTCATGGTGGTTTGTTGCATATATTATTTCATCGCTCAGGTATTAAGCCTATTATCTATCAGTTATTTTCCCTGGTCCTCTCCTTCCTCCCACCCTCTGCCCTCTGGCAGGGCCCAGTGTCTGTTGTTCTCCTCTTTCCTTCCATATGTTCCTTATCATTTGGCTCTCACTTGAAAGTGGGAACATGTAGTGTTTCGTTTTCTGTTCTCACATTAGTTTGGTAAAATAATGGCTTCCAGCTCCATCCATGTCTCTGAAAAGGACATAATCTCATTATTTTTATGGCTGCCTAGTATTCCATGGTGTATATGCACCATAGTTTCTTTTTCCAGTGTATCATTGATGGGCATTTGGGTTGATTGCATGTCTTTGCTATTTTCATGTCTTTGCTACAATGAATATACACATGCATGTACCTTTATAATAGAATGATTTATATTCCTTTGGGTATATACCCAGTAATGGGATTGCTGGGTCAAATGGTATTTCTGTCTCTAGGCCTTTGAGGAATCGCTACACTGTCTTCCACAATGGTTGAATTAATTTGCATTCCCACCAATAGTGTAAAAGCATTCCTTTTAAACCACTGCTTTCTCCATCGTCTGTTATTTTTGGACTTTTTCATAGTAGCCATTCTGACTGGTATGAGATTGGCATCGCACTGTGGTTTTGATTTGTATTTCTCTAAGTATCAGTGATATTGAGCCTTTTTTCCTGATTGTTAGCCACATGCATGTCTTCTTTTGAGAAGTGCCTGTTCATGTCCTCTGTCCACTTTTTAATGCGTTTTTTTTTCTTGTAAATTTGTTTAAATTCTTTTTTTTTTTTTTTTTTTTTTTGAGACGGAGTCTTGCTCTGTCACCCAGGCTGGAGTGTGTAGTGGCGCCATCTTGGCTCGCTGCAAGCTGCCTCCCAGGTTCACGCCATTCTCCTGCCTCAGCCTCCAGAGTAGCTGGGACTACAGGCGCCCGCCACCACGCCCGGCCAGTTTTTTGTATTTTTAGTAGAGACGTGGTTTCACCGTGTTAGCCAGGATGGTCTCAATTTCCTGACTTCATGATCCACCCGCCTTGGCCTCCCCAAGTGCTGGGATTACAAGCGTGAGCCACTGCACCCAGCCAAATTTGTTTAAGTTCTTTATAGATGCTGGATATTAGACCTTTGTCAGATGCAGAGTTTGCAAAAAATTTCTCCCATTCTGTAGGTCTGTTTACTGATAGTTTCTTTTGCTGTGCAGACACTCTTTAGTTTAATTAGATCCCATTCGTCAATGTTTTCTTTTATTGCAATTGCTTTGGCATCTTTGTCATGAAATCTTTGCCTCTGCCTATGTCCTGAATGGTATCCTACGTTTTCTTCTAGGGTTTTTTTTGTTTTTGTTTTTGTTTTTTTTGAGACGGAGCCTCACTCTGTCACTGAGGCTGGAGTTCAGTAGCACGATCTCGACTCACTGCAACCTCCATCTCCTGGGTTCAACCAGTTCTCCTGCCTCAGCCTCCCCAGTAGCTGGGATTTCAGGTGCCTGCCACCATGTCCAGCTAATTTTTTGTATTTTTAGTAGAGACGGAGTTTCACCATGTTGGTCAGGCTAGTCTTGAACTCCTGATCTGCAGTGATCCATCCGCCTCAGCCTCCCAAAGTGCTGGGATTACAGGCTTGAGCCACCACGTCCTTCCTCTTCTAGGGTTTTTATAGTTTGAGGTATCTAAGTGTTTAATCCATCTTGAGTTGACTTTTTTTTTTTTTTTTTTTTTTTTCTGAGACAAGGTCTCACTCTGTTGCTCAGGCTGGAGGGCAGTAGAATGATCTCGGCTCACTGCAGCCTCAACGTCCCAGGCTCAGATGATGTTCCCACCTTAGCCTCCTGAGTAGCTGGGATTACAGGTTAGTGTAACCACGCCCGGCTAATTTTTGTATTTTTAGTAGAGACGGGGTTTCACCATGTTAGCCAGGATGGTCTTGATCTCCTGACCACATGATCCGCCTGCCTCAGCCTCCCAAAGTGCTGGGATTACAGGCGTGAGCCACCGCACCTGGCCTATAATATCTTTTAAATTGCATTTTCTAATTGTTTGTGGATAACATTTGGAAATAAAATAGACTTTGTGCATTATACCCAGAAAATTCACTGAAATCTCTTTTAAATCTAGTGATTTTCTGATAGAAAATTTTCTTTGAGACAATCATATCATGGGGAGACCATAAAAATTTAGTTTCATCCTTTCTAATTTTTTCACTTTTGATTTCTTTTTTCTTGTCCTATTATACTGGCTAGGACCTCTGACCCATGCTGGATAAAAATGTTAGCAGCAAATGCCCTTGTCACTCTCCTGATTTTAAAGAAAATACTTTCAAATGTTTTGTTACTGTGATGGTTAATTTTATTTGTCAACTTGGCTGGGCCAAGGCGTCCAGGTATTTGGTAAAACACTATTTTAGATGTTTCTGTGAGTGTGCTTTTTAAAAATGAAATAAACCTTTAAATGGGTGTACTCTGGGTAAAGGAGATTGCCCTTCATAATGTGACGGGGTTTCATCCAATCAGTTGAAAGCCTGAATAGAAGAAAAGATTAACTTTGCTCTAGCAAAGAAGAATTCTGCCAGCACATAAGCATTTGATTTGAACTGCCACACGTGGGATGTTCTTCAGATCTTCAGCCCCCTACCCAACCCTGCAGGTTCTGAACTTGCCAGCCTGCATAATTGTGTGAACCAATTCCTTAACTCTCATGTATGGGTGTGTGTGCACGTGTGTGAGGGAGACAAACACACCCACACACAAACACCCTCGTCCTATTTGTCCTGTTTCTTTGGAGAACCCTGACTAATACAATCATTCAAAAGATTTTGTGGTTATTTGTTAAAAGTATTTTATCAGTTAAGAAAGTTCTCCTCTATTCCTATTTTGTTGAGAGATTTTTCTGGTTGGATTTTATCATGAATGGTTGTTAAATTTTGTCATTTTAAAACATCTATTGCAATGATTATAAATCTGTTATACTTTTCTTTTTCAATATCCCAGTATAGTGAATTATACCACATAATAACCTTACATATAAGCAATAAATCCAAGTTGGTCAAGATGTGTTATGCCCTTTGTTTTGTTATGCAGTACTGGATTCTATTTTTATTGATTTTGAGTGGGAGGTGAAAGATTTGCATTCATGTCCATGAGGGCTTTAATTATAATTTTCATTTATCCTATTGTTCTACCCTGATGATGATACAATTATTTTATTAACTTCAAGACATGAGTTTCAAAGTACCAGCTCTTTCTAGTCTCTGAAAGAATTGTCTTAAATTTACAGTCGTCTAGTCCTTGAATACTTGGTATAACTATCCTTTGAAAGTAAGTAGGGTAAGAATAAGGGAATTCACATTTTCTATAGTCTTGAAACATTCATATTTCTTGGAATTTTATTTCAATTTCACTACATTTTTCAATACGTAGGAACCCATTGCTCTATGATCACCTCTATTATTTTATTCTCTGCATCTTCAAAAATGCACATTTTGCATTCTTAAAGTTACTTATTTGGGACTTTTATTCTTTATATGTCCTGTTAGAGGGTTGTCAATTTTGATGGTATTTTGAAATAAATAGAAATTGATACTACTGATATTATCTAGGTTACATTTGTTTTCTTTTACTAATTCCTGTTCTTTATTGCTTCCTTTTTTGTTTTGATTTGCAATGCTTTATTCTGATTTGGTCACTTTTACTTTTATTTGATTTTTGTTGTTTTTTATTAAGTTGAAATCTTAGCTCATTAATGTTCAATCTTCCTTCTGTTCTGGTATAAGCCTTTGCCGCTATGATTTTCCCTGTAAGAATCATTATCTGTGTCACACAGATTTTAACAAATAGTAGTTCTGTTATTATTTAATGCCAATAAACTGTTAAATACGAATAAAATCCTTTGTTTCTTCTCTTAGTTTATGCCAACAGGTGCACGCCCCAAATGGGATTATTTTATGTTTTCTGTTCTGCTTTTTTTATGCTGGGCTTTGCTTCTGTTTCAGGGCTTTACCTTTCAGATGAGACTAGTGACAGGTCCAAGGGCTCCCAGTCCACCAAGGAAATCTTTGATTGGTGTTTTCGCCATAGGGATAATAGTTTACCTTTTTTCTGTATTCTTTCTAAGCTTGATGATCACGCTGACTTCAGTAGATACACTTCCCAGCTACCAGTTACCGGACTAAGAAAATGCTGATCTTACCTTGACCATTCTACCTCACTTGTTTCCACTGTCAGTATCCTTTCATCTGTAAGTCTTTGGATTCTGTCTCCATGCACCTAAGGTGAACATTATTTTATTCCTGAACTTTCGGTCAAAAGATGATGTCTTCTGGACAAGGCGGAAATGACCGTTGCTGGAGGAAGCAACAGACCCCCTCCCACTTTACTGTGTCTGCCTGACAGGGATTTAGCAGGCTCTGTAAGAACATCAAAGGCTGTGGAGAGCTGAAGGAAAGTCGCTTAATGCCTTTTAAATCCTTTATCTTTCTTTTCAAACCTGCAATGTGTGAGTATTCATTATATACAACTTGTATTCAAATTTATGCTATTCCAGCAGAAAAAAAGTCTTCCATCAATTTTAAATTCTTTAAATATTTTCTAATCCTCTACATGTAGGTTAGAGTGAGCAAATACTTGGGCAAAGTATTTTTCACTAAAGCAATAAAAATACAATTGTAGAAACATAAACATAAAAAGGGAAAATATTAGAAAGATACAGAGGTTTCTGTGAATTCTGTGGTCCACTGGGTCTGAGGAGAGTCTTGGAAACAAGAGTTGGAAATTATTGTGTTTGAGCATGAAAGTCACTTTAAATCCCAATTATAAATTCTCAAGAGAGAGGAAATCTATTGAATTTGGCTTGGGATAGATTCCCACTCAGTATCTAATCAATGACAGCAACAGAGTGAGGACACAGGGTATTGAAAGAACTTTGGAGATCAATTGCTTTATGTGGGGGCCAACAATTCTTAGAGGGAAAAAGGTAGCTAAAGAGGAGAATTGGTCCTGCAGTCAAATCTTATAATTTCTGCAAGACTTTAGAGGGAAAGGAAATGAATTAAAAAGCGGGCGGATCACGAGGTCAAGAGATCAAGACCATCCTGGGTAACACGGTGAAACCCCATCTCTACTAAAAATATATTTTAAAAAAAATTAGCCGGGCATGGTGGCAGGTGCCTGTAGTCCCAGCTACTCGGGAGGCGGAGGCAGGAGAATGGTGTGAACTTGAGAGGCGAAGCTTGCAGTGAGCCAAGATCGCGCCACTGCACTCCAGCCTGGACGACAGAGCGAGACTCCATCTCAGAAAAAAAAAAAAAAAAAAGTTAGATCTAATATTATTTTATGGCAGCAAATGGGAAGTTAAGATGTGAATAATCAGTTTGTCTTTAAAACAAAGAAAAAGGCAACAAACTAGAGTTGATATCAAATCAAATGGAGTAAACACAATACAAATATATAATAAGATAAACACATGCCCTTTGAAACAATAATTAAAGACGAGATTTCTAACACGTGGGGACTATCTGAAATGTAAAGAAATAATGTATGAATATCATAAGCACTCAAAAGAATCAATACAAAGGTGAAAAAACATTAAACAAGTAAACAAGAAAATGTGGCTGGCCTTTGATTTCTTCTGTGAAATTCAGATGCCAAAACTACTCTGAGAAACATCTAAAGGTTTTAGTAGAAAACCTGAGATTCCCATAATTTAAAATTAACCAAGTTTCCTTTCATGTTCATAAATCAAAGAAAGATGTTCTCCTCCTTCCAAGTACGGACAAGTGTTCTGCCAACTAAGAGAACCCATATCCTCAGTGAATAAAGTTTCCACTCCTCTCCTTACCTGGCAACTCCTTTTTGTTCATCATCCTTCAGAATCAACCCCATGGCAGTTTCTTCCCTGGGTTCTTCCCTAGGTTCTGAAACTAAAGCATGATAGTGTGTTATTGTCTTTTGCAGAACAAAATCTTTTCTTTCATAGCATATTTCAAAGCTTGTATCTGTATGTCTAATGGGTTTCGTTGTTAAATATCAGCCTTCCGTATTAGGTTATGAGACTCACGGGGGCAGGCATTATTTCTATTTTGTTCACCACTGTACACACCGTGCATAGTGCAGGGTCTGAGAGAACACAGTTACTCAATACACGTGACAGGAAGGGAAGGGAAAAAAGAGAAGGGAGTCATATCCCTTACCTGAATTGACAGTGGGAAGCCACATGGTGAAAAAGGACAGGAGCAGTAAAAGGCAGGAGGGTTGACTGCTGGTCTCAGGATCTGATTGGGGTTCCAAGAGGTTCACTATAAAATATTATGTTCCCAGAGAGAGATGGAGAGAGGAGTTTATGAAACCATAGAAATAGAAGGAATGAAAGATGATACAAGAATATCTTTCTCTAATCCCCAATAAAGACCCCTTTCTTTCAGATTATTATTTATTGAATAAGTACAAATTACTTCTGTGTCCCAAAGAGAAAGGTTGCAGTTGACAACATGTCTTTGCATAGGGTGGTCTCTTCAGAGTTAAAAAGGAAAAAAAAAAGTTATTCATATTGTGTCTGTTCTGTTTAACTTCAACCTTAGCAAGAAAACGATCTCTAGCAAACAACAGCATCCTGAAAGTCCTAAATTATCTCCAGTTTTCTTTTTAACGGGGGAGCTTTCATTTCCCATGTGAGCAGATCTGGGCTTTGCCCTTCACACCACCATATTTCCTCTGGCTATTAAGGACCTCATTGTTGAGGTCAACCATACTATGGATGTGCTTATAAGTCTCACAGAATATTGACATTGAGGAGGGGGTTTGTTCATACCAGGCCATTCAGAACTGATTGGGCAAAGTTCCAAGGCATGAGCGGCATCCTGCTACTAAGACATCCTTAGGTGCTGTGCTGACAATTGTTGTGGGCTTTCCAGTACCCACAGTGAGAGATCAGCAACTACTCTTGCTCTTCCACTTGGGGAACATGCAGTGTTCACTCAAGATGGTGGTTCAGTTTTCATGCAACTCTCAGCACTGGATACTAATAGGGCATGGCTCTCTCTCAGGGCAGATTGCTTGTACTTTTTGTGGTTCCCTTAGGTCAGGACTCTTACCCTAACCTCCTATAAACTCATATGTAACTCACCTCACCCAGGTGAGGCTTTTCTAGCTTGGCTCTTCCTTCTTTTGAGAAGGGCTTTTGCTTCTTCAGAACTTAAAAATCCTCATCATTCCCTTGCAAATTCCAGAATAGCATAATTATAAATTCAGCATTTATAATTCCTACTAAACTATTGAATATTTTAACACTTGCTAATTTTTTACCCATGAATATTATATGTAGAATGTAAAAAAAAAAGAAAAGAAAACAGAACAAGGAAAGCAGATCTATAAGAAATTGTACTACCAATCAATCAGCGATGATACATCAATGTTTTAATTTTTATTGTTTAAATTATATATATATGTATTCTTATTTTTGTTAGCTTAATTCATCCAATTTGAATAGAGTTTTCTTAAAGTCATCAGTTTCCATATTTGTTAGTTTTTCCTTAAAATTCTGCAGATTTTACTTTTATTAGCCTCAAGCCTATGTTGCAGAGTGCTTACAAGTTCAGAATTGGCATGGTTTCTCATTGGCTTTTTTTTTTTTCCATGATTACAGGGTGTCCCTTTTTATTCTAGCAAAGTTGTTTTAAATTTTATTTTGCCAGACATTACTTTTCTTACACTGATTTTTTACTTAGTATTTATTTTGTTTTTCATGCTTTTATTTTAAATCTTTCTATGTGGTGTTTTTTAGGTGTTTGTTTCTTTGTCTTTATCTTATGGAAGCAGCCTATTTCAAATTCAATTTTATAAACTGATTGTTAATAGGCAAGTTTAATTCATTAACGTTTTCTGTGAATCTAGTGGGGTTTATATTTTTTACCTTATTGTTTTGTGAGATGATCATGCTTTTCTTTATTGCTGTATTTTCTTTCCCTGCTTTCTGTTTGGTTGGTAAAATTTTTATTTTCTTTCCCTTATTTGCTTTGCAATAAATTGTTTTGCTTATTTGTTTGATTTTTTATTTCACAGCTGCCTTCTCTGGGGAGATCCTAACCTGGAGCTAGGTCCTCTTACAAGCAGCCATATTGGGAACATGGCAGATCCGGGCTCAGATCAGTGGCCAAAGCTCCTGATCATCGTGGTGTGTCTATGTGTCTAAGTTGCCACCCTTCTCAAATTTCCATTCTCTAGGAAATCTACCCCCAAGAAAGAATTGGCAGAATAATTTCCCTTACATGTCCTATGTGGGGATGTTCACCCCAGTCCCTAGCATATTATGCAAAACAGTATTAACTCTCTGCCTGGAGCAACCCAAACCCTGGAGCTACTTCATATTCAAAGTGCAGCAAAGTGTTACTTTCTGCTGTGTTCGCCATTTTGTTTTTCTGTTCTGTTCTTTGACTGTGGAAATGATTGTCTTTGATTGAGTCTAGCCATGCTCTTTTTATGTATATTTTTCCCTCTTGCTACATGATTGGAGCAGAAATGCCATCTTGACCTGAAAACTCTGTGTTCTCCTTCTAATTCTGTGATTATGGCCTAACCACTGCCCTGTCTCTCTCAAGCCAGCTCTTTTGATTCTCAAAAGACTGTTTTGGAAGTCAGAAACCTGAACATTGACTGTTTTCTCTTTTCATTTTCTACCTAATGATGTTCTTATCCTCAAAGCAATGTAGATTCCTCTAACTGAGAAGGGGAAAGGTCACAACAGAAAGGAAACAATAAAAAGCAAATGTTCAAAAATTACTATTTTGAGACATTTTCTCTGTATGTCCTTAATGAGGTATATGCTTCAAAGCCCAGGTTAACCCATTTATGTGTTCATGGATTTAAACATACACTACCCTAGAAGCAACTACTGACACTGAATTAATGTGGCTTATTGACTTCTCCTAGCACCTTCTATTCCCTCTGCTGTGTCAGTCCAGAAAATTTAAAAAGATAAAGAGGATAATGGGGCATTTTGTAGGCCCTACTGCCTGTGGGGAGGGAGGAGCAGGGAGGAAGAAAGTTTGCCATAATGGGAAAAGGAAGAGATGACAGAAGGAGATCTATCCCATGGCGACTGTGAACACAGGACTCCTTGTTGTCTGGGGTTAGATAAAGAGATGACACCTGAGTAACAAAATATGACACCTTCAAATAGGTGAGGAGAGTAAATGGCTTTGAAAAACTTCCTGACACTTTAAAATACACACCTGCTGAACTGCTACTGTGCTCACATCCAAGACCTACTCACTTTTTATTCTCTTTGGGCTGACTCCCATGAAATCCTTTTCTCTTCTAGAACATGCTGAATGCTCAGATGAACAAGATTCTTCATGGACTTTAATGTCCATGAAATGAGTCATACACAATATGGTACCCATGGATGATATAGGCCCATGGATTACTGAATAACTGTAAGCTTGGCTAAAAAAAATTCTATCTCAATATACATTTTTAAAAGTAAGGATGCTGGAACTAAAGATAACAAAAATTAAAGCAAAGCATAAGCAAAACTATTCTACTTTTAAAATCATGTTTGGTGAATGATGTGATATTTAATTTTTGCATCAGCTCATCTAGACTACACTCTCCAGTCATTCGATCAAACACTAATCTAGGTATTACTATGAAGGTACACTGCAGATAAGACTAACACCTACAAAAACCAGTTAACTGTAAGTAAAGGAGATTAGAGATATCTTCAGTGGTATGGGTGAGCCTCACCCAATCAGCTCCAAGACCTTAAGAGCAGAACTGATGTTTCCCTAAGAACGAAAAAAAATTTCCCTGTTATCTGCAGCTTCAGTTTGTACCCAAGAATTCCCGCCTGCCTTTCCTGATGGACACCTTGGATTTCAGAGTTGCCTAGCCAGCCCTCACAATTATGTAGGCCAACACTCTGCAGTAAATCTTTTGATATATATATATGTGTGTGTGTGTGTGTGTGTGTGTGTGTGTGTCCCCTGCTAGTTCTGTTTCTCTTGTGGAATGCTGACAGATACAAATTTTCATACTAGAAGTGGTTCAAGACAAAACATTAAGAGTGAGCTTCTGGCCGGGCGCGGTGGCTCAAGCCTGTAATCCCAGCACTTTGGGAGGCCGAGACGGGTGGATCACGAGGTCAGGAGATCGAGACCATCCTGGCTAACACGGTGAAACCCCGTCTCTACTAAAAAATACAAAAAACTAGCCGGGCGAGGTGGCGGGCGCCTGTAGTCCCAGCTACTCGGGAGGCTGAGGCAGGAGAATGGTGTAAACCCAGGAGGCGGAGCTTGCAGTGAGCCTGGGCGACAGAGCAAGACTCTGCCTCAAAAAAAAAAAAAAAAGAGTGAGCTTCTAAATTGACTCTGAGTTTTTTGGAATTGGTTCTTTAGTTTGATTTGATTCAAAGGCACTAGTGACTATTTCCAGCGGTAAAGAGGGCATTGATAATCCATGGCATGATGTCACAATAAAGATTTGCAAAATATAACCATTGGACACTCCTTATCAAATACCCATAAAAGTCAAGATTCTGGACAACTATCTATTTAATACTACAGAACATTTCAATCAAACTAAGGAGTATAATGGGATTGGCTAGTTGTTCTTAACTGCACTGGAGGAAATATAAAAAGGAAATAATGCACCCAGGACTTCAAATTCCAAGCCCCAAAGATGTATAAGTTACTTGGAATGTTCTACATCTGCTCTGAAAGAAACCTCTATCTCTTGTAGCTGCAAAATTGAGATTTCTGAAAACTAATCCCAGAGTCTCATTCTGAGAATGGCTAAATTATAATTCAAATTGAATTTCAGCCTTGCAGGTGTCTTCTGTTCAAATGAGGGCATTGACTGAGAAGAAATAGGATTCCGAAAACTGGAATAGAGACATATGGTAAGATCTTTGGGAAGCTGGGGACACTGAACTCCTCAATTCTGCTGAGTGTTCTTTACCAGCAGAAGAGAGCATTCTATCACTAAGGAGGTTAACCTTGCTTTGCCTGCAGAAGTCATGATAACCCCTCCTGGAATAGTTGCCTGGAAAGACACTGTTGATCTCCCTCATGACTCACCCCCATCATTCTTCTTTGTCTCTAGACCTGTAACTAGACTCAAATCCCAGCAGGTCCCAGAAGATGAGATACAAAGTGTGACTCAATATAAAGTACACTATACATTGAAAAACCAGCATATTTTTCCCAAACTATACAGATAGAAATTTGGGTTATATGTTTGTGAATGGATATTAAAGGTGTTTAATAATAGTGAAAGAAATGTAAAGTTGAGTCTGGCTGGATTTATTGATATTGATCCACTAAGCAGAGATTCTGCTAGTTGATCATGATGTCCCTAGGAAAAAAAATAGATGAAAATCCACTAAATTCTTTCTTGCTTTGTATAAGTGGAAGAGTTCTAGGTTGAGTAAACAGAAGTCTAATTTGAAACATGAAAACAGAATCACATTAATTGATTCCAAGATGTGAGCCAATTTACAAACCCACAGCACCTTGAATGAAGGAGAGGCCTCTATCCTCTTAAGACTCTACTCCACTGCCAAAAATCTGTGCATTTTTACTAAAATAGACACTTCTGCTAGATAGGAATTTGCTTTCCCTAAACACAATATTTCTGCCAAAACCATGGACTCATTATCAGAGTGGCTCATTCATCACCATGATATTCTATATAACATGCTTCTGATGAAGGAACTCACTTCACAGTAAATGAAGTATGCAGCAAAGGGCTCAGGCTCATGAAATTCACCATATTCGCTGTAATCCTGAAGCAGCTGGGTTGGATGAACAGTAAAATAGTCTCTTGAAGATTCAGATAGAGTCTCATCTACTGGCTGTATTTTGCAGGGCTGTACCAGTGTCTCAGTCAGCATTCAATATATGGTGCCAATTCTCCCATAGCCAGGATTCACAGGTTCAGGGATCAAGGAGTAAAATGGGAGTAACATGACTCCCATTACTGCCTCTATTACTGCTAGTGACCCACTAGCAAAAATTTTCCCTTCTATCCCCATGACTTTATGCTCTGCTGGTTTAGAAGTCTTAGTTCCAAAGAGTGGAATTCTTCCACTAAGAGACACAACAAGGATTCTACTGAAGCAGAAGTCAAGACTACCACCTGGCCACTTTGGGCTCCGCATGCCTCTGAATCAACAAGCTAAGAAGAATGTTGCTTGCTGACTTTGCTGATTAATCTTGATTACCAAGGACACTGGATTTCTATGATACACGGAGAGTAAGAAAACATATGTCTGGAATACAGAAGATACTTCAGTGTATGTCTTAGTACTACCGTGCCCTGAGACAAGAGTCAATGGAAAACTACAACATCCCAATTAAAGCAGGACTGCTAATGACTCACACCCTTCAGAAATAAAGATTTGCATCACTTCGCTGGCAAAGAACCCGACTAGCTGAGGTGCTTGGTGAGGGCAAAGGGAATATGGTAGTGAGAAAATGTACTTAAAATGTTAGCTATGTGACTGAAACCATGTGACCAATTGCAGAAAGTATGACTTTCATAGTTTTATTTCTTCCTATTTTGTTATGTAAATGTCTGTGTGTATGTATCTCTCTGGCGAATATTGTTGCTTTTGCCCTTTCTTACCCCTTATCATATAACATAAGATGTGTGAGTGACAGCCAACTTTACATCACTGTATTTAAGTTACAGGAAATCAAGGAAAAAAATGAACATTATCCAAGGACTTTGTATCTTATTCTGGAGAAAGAATTAGAGTATTTTCAGTTGCTTGCAGGATATTTGCATTATGTTAGATAGAAGCATGTCTTTGTTGTTGCCTTCAAAATATTAAATATGATTTAAGGAGATGTGTATGGACACCAAGTTGACAAGGGATGGACTGTGATGGTCAGTTGTATGTGCTAATTTAACTAGGTTATAGTCCCCAGTTATTCAAACAACTTCAACAAAAGTACTTTTTTCCATACCAAGTACTTTTCAGTCGTGATAGGTTTTATGTTAATTTCTTTATTTACTTTAAAAATAAAACCCTTGCTGCAGGGAGCTGGCATAGTTTAAGGACGAAAAAGAACCGAAGCCACAGCCCAGCCACCCTTTCATTCCTGGCTCTACCTGACTAATACAGATGGGCAGAGAAAAAAAGAAAACCAAGTACCCAAACTTTTCACTTTCCCTTCTATAAAAGCATTAGTTTTCCAAAAGAAGGGTAATATACAATACTGACTAGTAGTAGGTGCTTTATATATAGTGCCTTATATAATCTTCACTATGACCTGCGAGGATGAGTAATCGGAACACAGAGGATGAAACCTAACTTGAGTCTTTCAAGTAATAAGTTCAAGGTCAGGATTTAAACTCAAGTTCTCCGATTCCAAAATGCAACCTTCTTCCACTGAGATCATGGACTCCCCCACTACAATTGTAGATTCCATCAGTATTTGGCCACAAGGTGTGATTCTATTCAGACTGCCCTAACCTTGGGTTCCAGTCTTGTCTTTTATGATTCCATACCTTATTTGTAGCAAATAAAATTTTTTTCCATACCAAGTACTTTTCAGTAGTGATAGGTTTTATGTTAATTTCTTTATTTACTTTAAAATAAAACCCTTGCTGCAGGGAGCTGGCATAGTTTAAGGACGAAAAAGAACCGAAGCCACAGCCCAGCCACCCTTTCATTCCTTGCTTGTATAGTTGAGCAAATCACTTGAGTCCTCTGAGCTTCCATTTAATTCCTAAATTATTTTTTAAAATTAACAATAATGAAAAAAGTAATCTTTAAATTGTTCATAAGATTTTTACAAGAAGTTTTTGAGATACCATAATTGAAGCTAGTGCATAACTTTAAGAATTGAGTTTAATATTTATGTTTTCTACTGACATACTATAAACCGCTTAATGGTGAGTTCTGTATCTGTCTCATTTTATGCAAAATAGTGGCACAATGAGTATGGGTTGATTTGGAGGAATAGTGGGGGTTGACTTGGATCAATATTAAGTTATAAACTATATAAAGGTGGTGGTTATGTGTGGTTTTCATACTGATGTATCTCCACTATTCACTATTAGTTTGGCATACAATAAAAATGAATGGCCATTGAAATGGCATAATGGCACAATTACGGAGTAGATTAATTTCCAGGGCTTTTCAGTGATGGATGCTGAGAAAGTAAGTTTACTATTTTGTCTACAACTTCCCATTTCCTCGCTGTTCCTCTCAAGCTTCCACATTTGTGTTCACCATTAAATGTGTGTCCCTTCCTTACTGCCCATCTTTTCCTTCCTCCTCCTCCTCAGAGTGTGCTGTCAGAAGTTACCATAGTCACAAGACTATTGGTTATAAAAGTTTGAATTCCCTGTTGACTCTGCTCTCCTTCCCATCCCCAGAGAATTCAGATATTAAGATCTATTCATTTTCTATCATCCAGGAGATGTGAAGATGACTTGCTGAGAAAGCAATACATATTTCAAATTATTGTCATGTCAGTTAAGTATCCATAATGAAATCCCATTACATACTTCCAAAATGAGTGGATGAGAGCCTTTAATTTTTTAAGTCTCAATTTTTTGCCTACTAAATTAAGTTTTAGTTTAAAATATTCAAAAATGTTTAAAACAGTAAAGTTGTAGTCAGATGCTTTTCTGGTAACGTTCTTATAAGAGGTACACAAGGACTTAGGCACTTTGTCACTAGTAATTTTCAGTCATCTCTGTTCATCTCTGCTCTTTTCCAGTGCCTTCCACCTTACAGTTTGGTCTCTTGGGCAGCAAGGGATTAAGATAGAGCTATTCAGTGCATGGTATCCATGCTATGTTCCCCAGAACTCTTTTGCTGCCAACCCGTCTACTTTGGCCAAGATGGGAAGGGATGGGAGGGAAGGGAAGCGGAGGTGGGAGAGGAGGAGGAGAGGAGAGAAGAGGAGAGGAGAGAGAGATATTTAATTTTTATGAATAATGAATAAGTTCATGCAGTATTTAGTGGTAGAAGAAGAGATTTCCACAAAACTCTAAAATGCTAAGACATGAATTACTCATCATAATATCCAAGTATTCAATATGCTTCTATGTTAAAGTAATCATTTTGAAAAGGAGGAAGAAGGAAACAACGAGGCTTTGTATCAAATTAATTTGGGAATGGTGGTTCTTTGCCTTTCCTATATTTTAATATAAATACCCCATGACTCCTGGAATAGTTGGATAAGATCCCCCTCGCCATCAATAATTGCCTAATGAGACGTGGAGCTCTCTCTTTCTCTCTCTCTCTCTCTGCCAAGGACTCTTGAAGAACAATGTGGGGTAGAGAATCACTGGCCCGGATGACTTGGTTCCTGGGGAATGAATCCAGGCTGTTGAGGCACTCGTGGAACCAAAGAGAAGGAAACATGAGCCTAAGAAGTTTAGGTTTCACGCTGGAGAAAATCCGAGAATGATTCTAGGAACCGAATTCACCGTTCAGTCCCTAGGTTTGCCAAACAGAAGCTATGGAGTCCTCTTCTCTTGTGCTAACAAGCTAGACCCCAAGCAGTGAAACTGCTGCTATAGAACAAAGGAGATCTCCAAACCCACTCTATGCTAGATCCATAATCCTGATAGCTGAAGGCACAAAGCTAGAAGCAGTGTCTTGTGGCTTAAACTTCAGGCCTTGTCCCTGGACTCATGACGCTTCCAGCAATGCTGCTGGCTTGCCAAGGCTCATGGCAATCGGATCCTCTTTCTGAACCTGAGTTATCTCGCCTATAAAAAGTGAGTAGTGCCAGATACATAAATTATAGACCATTATTATGTGAAGGCTCTAATATTGTCCAAAGAAATGCCTGAGGAATTATTTTTTCCCAGCCCATTTACTTTACCTGGGAGTGTAGTGGGTTGGGATGGAGGGGAAGAGTACCAGGATATTCCTCTGCCTGACTCCAGAGGGCAGCAGCTACTTGGGTAAAGGGAGGTCAATGAGCCAACATCCACTGGATGGGTCACCTTAGTTCTCTTAAACTCTAAGGTAAAGAGACAGATCCAACAAAACGGACTTTTTAAAAGAAACATAAAATCCTCAGAAGTCATGCCCCATTTCTAAAGAAACTATGGCTCCCAGGAGATCCTCAGAACATGAAAATCATTGGTGAAAAGATAGTATTTTGCTGAAGGGTTTTCCTTAGATTTTCCTGGATAGGTTTTGGTGAGAGCAGATTTATTTTTAACAAATGCACACACATGGCATCCTCTTTCTTGATGACAAGGACTTTTTATTTTTTCCAAAATGTGCCTGGCAAGCCCCGGAGCCAGAGAAACAAGATTGGGAAGCCTGATGTTACACAATGCATTGCAAGTGATAGCCGAAGCTGGTCTGGTTTCCAGACACCTCCTGATTCAACAGAAATGTGTTGCATTAGCACTCAGAGTTTCTAACCTAGTAGCAAATCTGCATCTTTATTTTTCCATCTCATTAGTAGGAAGGAAGGAAGGTAACTTAATAGCAGAGGACTCAGAGAATTCTAACAGAATTGCTAGCTCTTTTTTTTTTTTTTTTTTTTCTCCTGTGTGGCTTTAAGCCTAGTGCTTGCAGCAGAAGAAGCCCGTGAAATTCTTGAAGCTAGGAAGCTAAGGTTTCTGAAAGAATGAATATGCACGGCACACATAATCTACAATTTATTAGCCTGCTTCACTGGTCATTACTGAGATTTGATTGTAATGCTTAGTGGCGTTAACATCCCTTCCACATCTCCCTAACAACATTTATGGTCAGTAATAATATTAGTTCAGTGCTTGAGCTGTGCTCTGAAGAATGAATCTGCTAGAGCTCATCTTGCCTCATTACTTCTAACAGGGCTCCTGTAGTCATGTCACACTCCGGTGACATGCCAGACAGAACGACATCTTTTAAATATTATCTCTGACATATTTCATTTGAAATGCTAGCCTTTCAGTTAGTGCTATGCACCAGGAAGTGACAGATTCTGGAGGAAGCATTGCTTCTCTAGATGAACATAATGATAGTAGGGTATCACAACAGTGTGGCGGGACCAGAGAAGATTCCCATGAACGAGTCCACGAAAGCCTCTTTGAACTTGTTTCCTCACCACAGGTGGACATTGTTGGTGCTCTCTTTGGATGTCTTCGTATCCCTCTTATTGGCAGTGTGCACCTGTTCCCCTAGTTTCCACTTGCTTTGCTACTAATGGCTGCCTTCTGCTCCCATGGGCACCTGCACAGAGCCTGAGTCTCACAGGCACCCATAGCTAGTGACTAACTGGTGGAGAAGTACAAAAGCTTGGCTCCTCTGCTTTAAGGCTGGGCAAACTCTGGGGTGTAATTTATGCTCCAGAGCCCCCAGCAGAAGCAAGCTGAGGTTGGGGTTTCACTTGAAATCACACTTTCACTTGGCTTCCTCCTCCTCTTTTTCCTGCTTCCCACAATCCTTTATTGGCCTTTCCAGGGCATCCTTCCTTAATAAATCACTTGCCAGGAAGGTTTGGCTCAGGGTCCGTTTTGGGGAGAAGATAATATCAGATGCATCAGACGGGGTCTTGAATCTCCAGCTGTGTGCGAGCCTTGTAACCATTCTGCTTCTGAATTTGCTCCCCTGCAGTGGAAACATCTCCTAGCAGCACAAACTCTATTATCTTCCCAAAACACCCATCTCCCTCCTTTACCTCCACTCAAGGTATGAGCTGTTCCAGCAGCTTGGGCCTTTTATGCAAGACAGCCTAAAGGGAATCAACACTTTTTTTTTTTTTTTTTTTTTTTTTTT
>NW_016803211.1:1269113-1272424 GCF_001698545.2 Rhinopithecus bieti
TTTTTTTTTTTTTTTTTTTTTTTTTTTTTAAGAAAATGGGTCTTGCTCTGTCACCCAGGCTGGAGTGCAGCGGTGTGATCATAGCTCACAGCTTCTTCAAATTCCTAAACTCAAGCCTCTGTCTCCTGTGTAGCTGGGACTACAGGCATGCATCACTAAGTTTTCAACACATTTTTAATTGCTTACTATTGTCATCAGTATTTGCATTTCCATCTTATCTTCTCACCAACCACTTCAAATGTTTATTAGTAGATCCACTTTACAGTTAAAGACACTGAAGTTCAGAAAGTTTATGAAAACTGAACAAATCCCACACCCAAAAGATGTGTGGCTTTTAACCCAGGCTTTCAACTCCAATCCACTGAATTTTTCACATATTGTACTACAATGGCCCCACTGGCAACCAGGCCATGATGTTCTCAATTAAATATAAGTAATATTTAGATAAATTCACATGATGATCATGTTTGCAATGTGACAGAGACAAGTTTACTCCACAACCACAATGACTAGACACCCTCTTTTGATGAATGTGAGTAACTAGTGTTGGTTCTTTGTTTTTTTTTTTTTTTTTTTTTTTTTTGCCAATGACAACCTTAACTTCACTTTAATTTTTCTGCCTTCTAGATGAAATTTGCCCTAATCTCTTGACAGCATTTAATCTAGAGCAAATCTCTGCTTTACTAATTTCTCCTTAAATTCATCCAAAGCCCTAACTCCATCAGAAACCTTCCTTCAATCCCCCTTACTGAGATTCTCCAAGGCTTCCTCTGAGTTCTATTCTCCCTTTGCTGCAGCAAACTAATAAACCTAACTTTGTTGACTTCAGATATGACCCTGATGGTTTCATCATCCAGGTTTCATCAACGCCTCAAGTTGTTTTCCAAAATAATTTTGCATAAGATCGACTATGCTGTTGACTAGCACCATGTTTTATGAAACGTTAGTCCCTATTCATTGTAAAATGTAAATGTACTGATAAAACCTTTAAAAAACAGACTGCCAGCTAAACTACATCAAAATACCTTTATGTTAGTCCTGAGCAACCCACAAATCAGTCACATCAGCTTATCAGTTTATTCATTTTTACATATTTCAGAGGATGTGACTGTTTCTCCTGAGTTCAGTTGCACTGGTTGGCACAGGATAGATAATGTTTTTGCTTGTGCCTTGGTAACAAAACCTAACT
Source organism: Rhinopithecus bieti (assembly GCF_001698545.2). NCBI lineage: Eukaryota > Metazoa > Chordata > Mammalia > Primates > Cercopithecidae > Rhinopithecus > Rhinopithecus bieti. The sequence continues at coordinate 1,270,303 of NW_016803211.1, forward strand.
GCTTTACCTGTGAGTAGCTTCCTTTCTTATTAACATAAAGCCCTTGCTGTAGCTTTGCAAGAAAATGTGGAATTGCATTCATTCCTCCAACATCAAACATATGCTTCATTAATATCACATTAATATCCCAAAGCCTTATCCTTCTGCATTTCTGCCTTCAAGATATTTTAAGACCAAATTATTGATGGCAATTAAACAGAAACCAGATAGTAACAACATTGTACATAAAACAAATGAAGTGGTAACCAAGTTTTTATAAGTACAGGTAATGCTGCTAGGTTCTGACTTTCACCTGATGCAAAGGGATAGTAAAGGGCAGCATCCATTCTGATTTTGGAAATAGTAAAGTGTGGGAAAACATTCACCTTAGTATCAGTGAAATACGTGAATGTGGCTGCAATTAGTTATCTGAAATAGAATTTTTCTTCATATTACTTTACAAGTATAAAATAGAATAAACTTAGTAAAGGAGCAGAAACAAATAAAATGGAATTAACTTTTCTCCCAACTAAAGGAAACATGAAAACACATTGTTTTCTTATTTTGGAAAAGAAAGAAAATACATTTACATCTAGAGAGTCAAAATATTTCTAGGACCTACATCTGAAGAGTAATGTTAGTAATACTGTCTACTGCTTTTCAATGCATATTTAATTATGTTACCTGAAAAAATAAATACTCCAAATAAATGATCTAATTCCGGTATTCCATGTACATAGATAGGCGAGAAAGGGAAATATTCCATGTACATAGATAGGTGAGGAAGGGAGACACTAGGTTTGGATGGAATAGAGCTTCCTTTGATTCAATCCCATGCCAGGAGTCAACTACTTATAAGACATTGTCTACCCTCATCCCAACCCTAGTGACCCCTTCATTGTACCCAATACTGAGAGACCTAGTCATTACTTCTAAATGATCAAATCTTAGCATATGTGGGAGTAGGAATTGGTGCCCCACCCAAAACCTCTTTAATGGGCCATTTTACCCATCCCTCAGCTGCCATATTGATTGCTACTGACCCGGAGTTGTCCCCTACTTTAATTGACCTTGGACAACAGAAGTCACTTAACTTGTGGGCAGGTAGGGAGGAGGTAAGCAGGGTATTCATCCACTCCCTGGGAATGGTCTGCAGCTCATGACTTCAGCCTCTGACATTAGGTACAAATTGGCTATCCTTGACCTCAAGGTGGGAATTACTCTGTGGTACAATTCATACTCCAGAAATCTCCATGAGATTAGGCATGAAGTTAGGCTCACCTACTTACTTAACCAATTTTCCTGCCTCACCCTACTGAATTCACATCCCTTGCCCATGTTTTCCCCTAAGAGAACCCCACTCTTACACTCACCTCAATAAATCACCTGCACAAGAATTCACACCTCCAGCTCCAGGATCAAAGAAACTTAAACCAAGGAAACTCTATCCCAAGGGTCTTTGCATTTTTATATTGTACCTGTTCCTTTCTCTGTCTCTCCATATGCAGTCCGTTCTACTCACAGAATCTAAATCAGAAAGACAAACCTGGCTTTGCCTTAGCTAAGTTACTTCATCTGCTACCACTCCTGTCTCATGAAGGGAAGAGAAAGAAAACTTCAAGCTGCATCCTCTACCAACCACCCCAAAGAAAGGAAATAAAGAGATAGAGACTTCTCAGCCATTGCCCAGAGATAATTTCAGAGCTTACAGAGAAAACCTTAAGGAAAGTCATTTTTGAAGCCCTGGACATTTGTCCATCCCCTTAGTAGGCTTCATTCTCATAAATGTGGTTTTAAAAGTTTTTCTTTGGATTCCATCATCTCTCCATCTATTATTGTCCTTTGTCCTTGGCCAGCTGTGCTGTGATTGGCAGATTTACGCATGCAAAATTCAATTCCCTCTACAACTCTTTCCCTCCTCACCACGCTTATTTTTCCTAAATTCCTTCTTTTTCCACACTCGTCCGTGAGAGGGATGGTTGGTTTTTATCTGGGCAGTTCTTCTGAAAGCAAAGCCTTCAAAGGATGTGAATCAAAATATCTCTGTGTTGGAGAAAAAATTAAAAAAGAAATATCCTTTTGAATCAAAGACCTAAAATTTTCTTGGCCATAATATTTTTTAAATTTATGCTAATTTTTTCCC
>NW_016803211.1:1273085-1333800 GCF_001698545.2 Rhinopithecus bieti
TATATATATATATATATATATATATATATAGGCTGCTATAGTCATGAAAAGAAATTTTAGAGATACAAAGAGACACAGAAATACAAAAGAAAGGTCTCAAAATTTATCCGTTAATTTAATATTATTGTTTAAGGGAATTCTCTAAATGAAAGTAATTTAGTCCTTGTATATTTTCTTTTCTATGGTCTGTTAATATTTGATGCAAGATTTCTGTTTGAAAGAAAAGATTTGGTACATTCATACTAAGGTGAGAATGGTTAATTAATTTATTATCTTTCCCAAAGTCATTTGCAATTTAACAGAGGCTAAGCCTGCTTTCTATAATCTAGGTCAGTGAAGGGGGAGGGAACTAATATTTGTTTGGCACTTACTAGGTTCCAGTTTCTGAATGTCAATCATGTCATGTTTTGTCATGTTTTCTTTTTTTTTTTTTTTTTGAGACAGAGTCTTGCTCTGTCACGCATGCTGGAGTGCAGTGGTGCTATCTCAGCTCACTGTAACCTCCATCTCTCGGATTCGAGCAATTCCCCTGCCTCAGTCCCACCAAGTAGCTAGAACTTACAGGCGTGTGCCACCATGCCTGACTAATTTTTTTGTATTTTTAGTAGAGATGGGACTTCACTATGTTAGCCAGGCTGGTCTTGAACTCCTGACCTTAGGCAATCCACCCACCTCAGCCTCCCAAATTGCTGGAATTACAGGCGTGAGCCACCACACCTGGCCCATGTCATCTTTTTATTCCTCTCAGTAACCCTGTGAGATACAAAATACTGTGATATCAACTTTAAAGATATGGAAACTGAGACTTAGAGTAATTGAGTAACTTGGTCAGAAACAACTAGCTGATAAGTTGCAGAACTGAAGGTTAATCCTAATACTCTCCTTTTCTAAAATCTATTCCATACCCTTCAATGGTCCTACCTTACTTTGCAGTGGATCCAAAAGACCCTGGGATCCCAGTCCCCTTGGAGAATCTGCTGCAAGCTACAGGTTAAAAAAAAAAATTCTTATGAGTTTTGTACATAATTTCAGGAGCTTCCCACAAGTGTGCATAAAATGTCAAAGGCTACACAAATCCCTCCAGGTCCCATCTTCCAGAGATATATTTCTCCGGAGCATTTCTTTAGAAGCTTAGAATCACATCACATGCCAGCTGCCTATGGACCCTTAGACTCAGCACTTCATTCCAGGTGGCCTTGAGATGCCAGATCAGCCCTGCTGTTACATTCGATAGAGAAAAGGAGAATGAGATAGGGCAAATCACTTATAAAAATTAGCTTTTTTGAATGTTTTTGCATTTATTACGCATTTCCCTCATGCCAGGCAGTGGTTTCAGGTTTTAGATGCATGCCCAGGAGGTAGATATATTATTATCCTAGTTTATGAAGGAGGATATTTTATTAGTCTGTTCTCATGCTGCAATAAAGAAATACCTGAGACTGGGGAGACTGGGTAATTTACAGAGAAAAGAGGTTAAACTGACTCACAGTTCTGCATGGCTGCGGAGGCTTCAGGAAACTAACAATCATGGTGGAAGATGAAGCAAAAGCAGGCTCCTTCTTCACAAGGCGACAGGAGAGAGAGTGAGTGCAAGCAGAGGAAATGCCAGATGCTTATAAAACCATCAGATCTCCTGAGAACTCACTCACTATCACGAGAACTGCATGGGGGAAACCATCCCCATGGTCCAATCATTTCCCACTGGGTCCTTCCTATGACACATGGGGATTACGGGGATTACAATTCAAGATGAGATTTGGGTGGGGACACAGTCAAACCATATCAGATATTATGGTACATTACAGAGGCAAGATAACTTGCCTTAAATCACACCCCTAGCAAAGAAAAGACCCAAACCAGGAAGCCCTTATTCTCCAGGGCATCAGTTTTTATCCACCTTTACTGCCAGCAAGCCTTCCATAGACCTGTATGTGAAGAGAGGTCTCTGTGTCCTACATAGAAACAACTGGAAACCTCTGTGTTGAATATTTATACTTTAAAGTGCCTGGTATTTGTACTATATACATTGTCGTCATTAAAAATGTGAAGGTAAATATTTATAAACAGCTGTTAAGGAAACTAGACTTCTGGGGAGAAATATTAAACTCAAATTTCTGCTTAGAGATTTTCTTTTAAAAATTGAAATATGCAGACTGACTCTAAATATAAACCTTTTTCCTATTGTAATTCTTCCTTTCATAGCCCAGCTAAATCTCTGCTAGAATTCAGCAATAGGTCCCCAGGAAAATAACTGCTTTGCAAAAGTTTGGCTGAAATCAGATACTACTTCTCACTTACTACAATGGCTAAAGCAAACAACACTAGCAATACCAATACTATAACTGGGCAAGATGTGGAGCAGCTGGAACTCTCAAATACTGCTGTGAGGGAATGATAAATGGTGCAAACCATATGCTAAATTGTTTGGCAGTTCCTAATAACATTAAATTCGTTCACCTACCCTATGACCCATCAATTTCACTCCCAGGTATTTATCCAAGAGAACTGAAAAGATATATCCATCCAGATGAACCTAAAAGAATACTCATTGCAACTTTATTCATAAGAGCCACAAACCAATAAACAACCCAAATGTCTATCAACAGATGAATGCATAAACAAATGGCGGTATAACCATATCATGGAATGTTACTCACCAATAAAATGAAACAAACTACATATAGATGCTCTGGATATATGTTCCTACATGGATGATCTTCAAAAACATCACTCTGAGCAAGCAAAGCCAGAAAATGACTACATAGTGTGTAGTTTCATTAATATGACATTAGAATATCCAAACTAATCTGTAATGACAGAAGGCAGATCCATCAGAGGTGTCCTTTGATGAGTGGAAGATTGAAACACAGGGCACAGGCACGAGGGAATCTGTTGCAGTGATGAACAAGTTTTTTTTTTTGGTGGGGGGGGAGATGGAGTCTTGTTCTGTCACCCAGGCCGGAGTGCAGTGGTGCAATCGCAGCTCACTGCAACCTCCATCTCCCATGTTCAAGTGATTCTCCTGCCTCAGCTTCCCAAGTAGCTGGGACTACAGGCATGTGTCACCATGCCCAGCTAATTTTTGTATTTTTTTAGTAGAGATGGAGTTTCACTGTATGTTAGGCTGGTCTTGAACTCCTGACCTCAGGTGATCTGCTGCCTCGGCCTCCCAAAGTGCTGGGATTACAGAGGTGAGCCACCGTGCCCGACCTAAGTTCTGTTTCTTGATTGGTGGTGGGTTCCATATATACTTGTCAAAATCCATAGATCAGTATACTTAAAAATCTGTCTTTTATTGTATGTAAATTATACCTTAAAAAGTAACAGTACTGGAAGAAACACAAACACAGTTTTTCAATGAATGCCTGTCTTAATCCTTGGGAGGCTCAGCTGCGGGCCTGGCTTCCTATGCCACAGCCTTCCCTGCATGTTTACCGACCATGGCAGGTTCTTCTGCTGGTCCCCCCTGGTACTCAGAAGGGTTCAGGCAGGAAACAGATGCTTTTGAATACTTACTGCCCCACTTTTCCTGCTCTTTGAAGAATGCTAGAAAAAGGAGTCAATCTTTACATGCTTCCCTTTTCCAAAAAGTAGCTAGGATGGCAACAATCTGTCTTGACTTCCCCTGTGTTTAGATCCTCGAATCCAGACCTGAGAAATGACTGTGAAATTCTGACCAAGACTCACTGTTTTGGCAGCTTCCGTTTCCTTTATTCGCTCCCCATCCAAAATTCTCCTCCCTCTTAGGGATGTCTGATTTATACAATTTGCCTAGCAGGTATGGTACCGGTTTAGGCTACATTTGGGAATTCCAGCTGGGGCTGGGAGGAGGTGAAAGAGGAGGGCCGTTCCCGGAAGGTACATAACAGGCATTTTCAGTGGGGGCTTTCCTTCTGCCACTCCGATAAGCTCCTCGGAGTTCCTGCCGCCTCCCTAGGAAAGTGTAAGCAAGACGGAAGGAAAGGTCAACAACCACAACCTAGGTAGTGAAAAATGTCTCTGCCAATTTCGCCGGGGCCCTCCAGGGCGAGTAACCCTCCAACGCACTTAATGAATTTAGAGACACCTTAGCTTGATTTACATAACAATATTTTAAAGACCACATGATTACTTTGGAGAATTAATTGTCTTTTTTTTTTTCCTTCCTTAAACTGAACTGCAGAGTTACAAATACTCTCCCAGAGAGCCTCAGAGGAGGCAGACTTGGCAGAGGAGAGAACAGAGAAAAATCCATGCCTTGCAAATGCCAAGCGGAAGAACAATCCCGTTAACCGGCCAGTTGATGCTTAACTGCGGAATCGGGGCTCGGGCAGGGATCTTAAACATCATTTTGCGTGGGGAAACAGACATTCTCCTCTCCCGGAAGACAAGGCTGCGTGTAGGTTCATTTTGGCCTCCTAGAGGACCTGTAGTTTTCGGGAGAGCAGCTGCGAGGGGACAGAATGCTTCGCTGTGGTGGTTCCGCCGCGGGCTCCGCTGCCAGGAGGCCGGCGCGCGCGCAGCTCTGCCACGGGGCAGGCTGCCAGGGCCCGGGGAGCAGCGGCAGTCTTCCTCGGAGTAGCACCTGTTCTTCCTCTCCCTGCGCCGGGAACGCGCCACCTTCCCCTACTCCATGCTGCTTTCCCCTGCGTGGCTCCATTTTGTCTTTCCTGATGGCAGATGCCCCCTCGACCTTCCTCCCGAACACGTGCGGGGCGCTGGGGGAGGGGACGGCCACGTCAGGCGCATCCCTTTACCCGACACCCCAAGGTAGCAGCAGCAGCAGGTGCTGTGACATCCCCGGTGACTGGATGCGTCACACGCTGTGTCTAACAGTCGCTGACATCTCATCAATCACGGCCTTGATTATGCTGCTGGGGTCCCTGGGCTCAGCTTTGGGCTCTGAACAGAATTTACTGCAAACTGAACATCCTTATTTCCAACGTAGGCAAGCCCGTCTTGTTTAAAATGGCGTGATCCAGCTGGAAGATCACACTGGCACACTCAAATTGGCCCATCTTTTCTCTTGTCGATATTGCAATTAGGTGCGCATCCGGCAGCAGAAATTGCTGGGACGTTTTTCTCTCCTGCACTCTCCCACCGTTTATTACAACTGAAGGACACATTTTGTTGTCCCTGAGAGTGATGTATTTGAGGGAAGGCTGTGACTCAGTGTATGACAATTAAAGAGGAAAGGACACTGGTGATGATTAACTAGCTTGTCTACATGACGTGAGGCTGTTTATCAACTAACTGATTGAGTCAGTAGTCTGTGACCAGCCACGTGTGAGACTCTACTGGGAAACACAGGTAGGAAAAAAAATGATTATTGCCCAGAAGAGTCTCAAAATCTAGTTGATGAGATAATTGTGCAAATGTTTAGGTAGGAAAATATTGACCACTCTTCTTTGCATAGTAACAAAGACAGCTGAGAGCCTGATCACAGTGCATGGATCTTCTCTTTTTCTAGATTGGTTCACTCCCTTTCCCCAGAATATTCCCCTGTGTTTTCTTCCTTTAGAAATAGGCTGATGGCATTGTTCTAACCTGAGGCCCCATCCCTCATGTATTTCTCTAAATCAAGGTCAGCAAGCTTTTTATATACAAGATCAAATAGTAAATAGTTAAAACTTTGTGGACCAAGAGGCAAAATGGAGCAACTGATATTGCTAAAAGATTAATAACCTTTTTTTACACTTTACATTTAAGAATTAAAAAAAACACTCTTTAGTTTATACACCACACAGAAAAAGGTAGTGGGCTGGATTTGGCCCAAGGTGCATAATTTGCTGTTTCCTTATCTAAATCCTATTTGTCTTTTAAGATCCAGCTCAAACCCCAGGTGCTATGTGAAATATATTTGACACTGCCCATCTAAAATTCTCCTCACTCTTAGGGATGTCTAATTTATACAATTTGTCTAGCAGGTAATCATATATCTATTTATCAGGTAGTATGGTGGGAGAAGGAAAAGTCTAAATTTTCAAATCAAACAGAATAATGTTCAAATTCTGATTTTTCAACTTACAACTGAGTGGCATTCTGAAAACTACTTAACTTACCTGATTCTTGGTTTTCTTCTCTGTTCAGTTGGTAAAATGTCATATTAATAATTTACGCAGAACATTATTAAAAGAAAATACGTCAAAATGTTTATATGTATGTGTTAGTGTTTAGTTTTAAAATTTCCTTACCTAGATTATCTAAAATTATTGACATAAAACATATACCTCCTTTACAGTACAAAGATTTAATTCACCTAATTCACAGGGCTATGTGCATGAAATAAAATGATACGTTTGAAATGTTGTAAAACCTTAGAAAATATTATATTTATCTCTTCACAAATTATTTCTATATCCTCATCAGGAAACTGCCTTGTGTTGGAAATTAAATTGCATTTTTCATAAGGACAAATATACATCATATACTTTAAGTCCTCCACAATGCTTAATTAAGATCTGGTATTTGGCAGATGGTAAGAATTATTTGCTATTAATTTAAATGATACCCAAAATGCTTTTTTTTTTTTTTTTTTTTTTTTTTTTTTTTTTTTTTTTTGAGACGGAGTCTTGCTCTGCCACCCAGGCTGGAGTGCAGTGGCCGGATCTCTGCTCAATTCAAGCTCCGCCTCCCGGGTTGACGCCATTCTCCTGTCTCAGCCTCCCGAGTAGCTGGGACTACAGGCGCCCGCCTCGTCGCCCGGCTGGTTTTTTGTATTTTTTAGTAGAGACGGGGTTTCACCGTGTTAGCCAGGATGGTCTCGATCTCCTGACCTCGTGATCCGCCCGTCTCGGCCTCCCAAAGTGCTGGGATTAACAGGCTTGAGCCACCGCGCCCGGCCCAAAATGCTTTTATAATAAAACTTTTCCAAAGAATGCTCTCTGTTTATTTCTATCTGATTGCCCTACTCCTCAATCTAATTCAATCTGTCTTCTCTCCCCAACGCTCAATCAACTTCCATGTCTCTAAATCCAGTGAACATAATTCAGGACTCATCTTACTTGACTTTTCATTAACATTCGATTCAAACATTCCCTTTTTTTGAAACCTGATCTCTTTGAATTTCATGACAGATATATACACTTCTTCCTAATTCTCTTCTGTCTCCATTCCTATCTCATTTGCATGATCACCCTCATTTGGAAATAATTCACCGTTAGCATTTCTAAAGACACAGTCCTTGTTGTTGTCTCTCCAAGCTTTCCATCCATGCCTGTGGTTTCAGATAACACCTACACACAGATTCATCACTAAATTTAATCTGTGGCCAAGAATTCTTGTCTAAGGTCTAGCTCACTCATGTCATTCAAAGAGCCCTGAAAGTCGACATGAGCAAGACTAAATCCAGGATCATGGTAACCACTCATCTCCAGCACCCACTAGTTTTTCTTCGGAGTTTTCTATCTCAGAAAATGGTGTCCCCATTCTTCCCCTCAAACAGGCCAGAAACTGGGAATTAATTCTGAACACTTCCCTCTTCCTCATCCCAGTAGGTAATCACCAAACTCTGCAGTTAGTCTCTTAAATAACTCTTGAATTCCTTGCACTCCCTTTTTTTCATGGTCAATGCCACCACCGCAGATCTGATACCTACAAACTGTGCTAGCTTACCTCCGCTTCCTCTGAACCTTCCTGATCTGTCCTCTACTCCACAGAATGATGTTCTCACAATGCAAAAATCCAAATTTGATCACATGACCTTCACATTTATGAACTCCTACTTACCCTTCATATCCATTCGTGTCAACCCTGAGGGACATCTCCCCTTAACTCCAGCTTTTACAGCATAATCTTAAACTGGTCCATCCTTCTTCTGAGTTGTTGTTTCAGCATGTCATTAATCACTCAGCAGGGTGATTATTTGGTAGTTTATCTCTCCTGCTAGGATCTTTGAGAGCATCTAATTGTCCCTGGGTCTACTGATGATTGAAATTCAAACATGGCATGGTGGTTGGCAAATACACACTCAATCAACATTTGTGCCATAAGTAAATGGATGGACACATTGGAAAGGATGGCTGGAAGAATTTGACCACCAAAACTCTCTGGTCTATATGAAGAGTCAACCATTAACCAGTCTTTTAAGTTGGAGTATTCATGTTTTTCTTTCAACAGTGGATTATTTTGGGACTTCTAACATTCAACCATTCACACAGTGTCTAAATGCTTTTTTTTTGCAGATCATTTGGCCTATCATGTTAGACAGTCAGTCCCTTTAGATGTAAGATGCAGAGACCCATCTAGGTGAACCCACATAATCAAAATTGATTATAAACATAAAATGGAAATAAAGAAGATAAAGCTTTTAGGAGTTTCTATCAAACCAGTTTACAAAATAACTGGGCCTCATAGGCACCAGAAGTTAAGGGCTATTTGGCATCAGATTACCTCATGCTCTTTCATTTATGTGAGACAGGTGCTATCTGAGACCTGATGCTCTGAAGGTGACTTCTACTCTAGTTACCAGTTGATTATTCCAGCTATGTCCCTTGGCTGACATGCTTATTTATGAGACAGAATCTGATCATCCCAGGTGGTGACCAGTTGGCCTGCTCAGATAGGCATCACTCAGCCAAAGGGCTGCGGCCATTGAATCAAGTCTGTATAAGCCACAGGGAATAAAAAAGGGAACACAGATATCAAACTGGCCTCTGCTTCCGTAGAGACACCTTGGGACTACTTCCCTCAGAAAGTGCTTGTAGGGCTGCACCCAGATCTCTTCTTGGAAGCCAGAACATCTACTTCCAACATGCTTTTGTTGTTGAATGCTAGATTCACACCTGTACCCTCCCCCAGAGAACTGCCCTTAGCTATTAGAAATGAATTTCTTTGGAATGGTTGATTTGACAGCACAGGGCCCTTAATTCTGCATTTGAAAAACTAGTATCTCACAAAATCAGAAGACAAGTCACAGATTGGGAGAAAAAATTTGTAAATGACATATCTGGTAAAAGACCATTATCCCAAATGTACAACAAACTCTTAAAATTCAATAATAAAAAAAAATGAACAACTTAATGAAAAAAATGGGCAAAAGATCTGAACATACATCTCACCAAAGAATGTCTACAGAGGGCAAATAAGAATATAAAATGTTCAACATCATGTGTCAATACAGATTGTAAATTAAAACAACAATGAGATATACCACTACATACCTATTAGAAAATCCAAAATGCTAACATCATATGCTGGTGAGAATGTAGAGCAACAGGAACTCGCATTTCTTGCTGATGGAAATGCAAAATGGCATAGCCATTTTGCAAGATGATTTGGCAGTTTCTTACAAAACTAAACATAGCCTTACCATATGATCCAGCAATCATGCTCGACGGTATTTATCCAAATGAGCTGCAAACTTACATGCACACGGAAACCTGCAAATAGATATTTATAGCAGGTTTATTCATAATGGCCAAAACTTGCAAGCAACCAAAATGTCTTTCAGTAGGTGAATGGGTAAATAAACTGTGGTACATCCAGACGTGGAATATTATTCAGTGCTAAGACCAAACGAGCTACCAAGCCATGAAAATATATGGAAGAAACTTAAATGCATATTACCAATTGAAAAAGCCAATCTCAAAAGGCTGCACACTATTTTTCTAACCATATGACATTCCTAGAAAGGACAAAACTATAAAAACAGTGAAAAGATCAGTGGTTGCCAGGGGTTGGGGAAAGAGAGAAGTAAATAGAGTTCAAAGGACTTTTAGAGCAGAGAAAATATTCTGACTTTATAATGGTAGATACATGCCAGTGTGAACCCTAATGTAAACTATAAACTTTAGATGACAATGATGTGTTAATGAGAGTAATCTATTGTAACAAAAGTACCACTGTGGTAGGGATGTTGACAGTAGCGGAGGTTGTGTATGTGTGTTCAGGGGTGTATATAGGAACTTTCTGTACTTTTTGCTCAATTTTGCTGTGAATCAAAAACTTCTCTTAAAAAAATAAAATCTATTAAATAAAAGCTCTAAGGCCATTCATTCTGGTGGGATCAGGCCGAGGTTTGACTTCACAGGAACCCACATCTTTTGTTTAGCTTCTTCACCTGTCTTATCCTAGTTCCCCCGCTCCTTTTCCTGAGGTCATTCTCTCAATAAATCACTCGAGAAAAAACACCCATCTCAGGCTCTGCTTCTAAGGAATCAACCTCAGACAGAGGTGCAGGCCTGGTGTACATTATTGCTGACCTGTTTCAAGCTTTTCTTCTACTTGAAGTAGTGGACCATGGCAGAGTGATTTTGATGGAAGAAAAGAGTTAACAGACATCAGGAATATTGAAAAAAAAATAGAAAAAAACAAAAAAAAAACAGGCCTGAAGAGCGTTGAAAAGAAATCTCATTTGTGTTATCACCTGTTTTGAAGATTTGTCAGGGTGCCAGCTCCTAATTCTTTGGGAGGGAAACGAAATATTCTCAGTTTCTTTCACTCTTTGTGTTAGTTTCCTGTGGCTGCTCTAACAAATTAGCAGAAACTGGGTGGCTTAAAGAATAGATATTTATTGTGTCATAGTTCTGGAGGCCAGAAGTCCAAAACCATAGCTTGGCAAATCCGCACTCTCTCTGGAGACTCTAGAAGACAGTCCTTCCTTGTCTCTTCCAGTTTCTTGTGGCTTTGGAAATCTTTGGGTTGTGGCTGCATCACTCCAATCTTCACCTCTGTTTTCTTTTCTTTACTTTTTTGAGACGGAGTCTTGCTCTGTCGCCCAGGCTATACTGCAGTGATCTCGGCTCACTGCAACCTCCGTCTCATGGGTTCAAGCGATTCTCCTTCCTCAGCCTCCCGAGTAACTGGCATTACAGGCTCCCATCACCACACCTGGCTAATTTTTTTTTTTTGTATTTTTAGTAAAGACGGGGTTTCACTGTCTTGGCCAGGCTGGTCTCAAATCCCTGACCTCATGATCCACCAGCCTTGGCCTCCCAAACTGCTGGGATTACAGGCATGAGCCACCATGCCTGGCCTTCACCTCTGTTTTCATGTGACCTTCTCTTCTGCGTCTGTCTTCTCCTCCATGTGTCTCATACAAGGACCTTTCTCACTGGATTTAAGCTTCACCCAGATAATCCAGGATTATCTCATTTTTTAAGATCCTTAATTACATCTGCAAAGACCCTTATTCCAAATAAGGTCACATTCGTACTTTCCAGGGTTTAAGAGGGAGACCTATCTTTTGGAGGATCATCATTCAACCCACTACACTCACCTAATTCTTTTTGCCCCCCTACTTTTTTGTTGTTGTTGTTGTTGTTTTGCTTTTTTTTTTTTTGCTTTTCTTTTTTTGTGTTTTTGTTTTTTTTTTTGAGACGGAGTCTCGCTCTGTCGCCCAGGCTGGAGTGCAGTGGCCGGATCTCTGCTCACTGCAAGCTCCGCCTCCCGGGTTTACTCCATTCTCCTGCCTCAGCCTCCGGAGTAGCTGGGACTACAGGCGCTCGCCACCTTGCCCGGCTAGTTTTTTGTATTTTTTAGTAGAGACAGGGTTTCACCATGTTAGCCAGGATGGTCTCGATCTCCTGACCTCGTGATCCACCCGTCTCGGCCTCCCAAAGTGCTGGGATTACAGGCTTGAGCCACCGCGCCCGGCCGGTTTTTTTTTTGAGATGGAGTCTCACTCTGTCACCCAGTCTGGAGTGCAGTGGCATAATCTCGGCTCACTGCAACCTCCACCTCCTGGGTTCAAGCAATTCTCCTGCATCAGCCTTCGCAACAGCTGAGATTACAGGCGCCCAACACCATGCCTGGCTAATTTTTGTATTTTTAGTAGAGACAAGGTGTCTCCATTTTGGCCAGGCTGGTCTCGAACTCCTGACCTCAGGTGATCCACCCACCTCGGTCTCCCAAAGTGCTGGGATTACAGGCGTGAGCCACCACGCCCAGCCTTGCCCCAGAATTCTATATAAAACTTCTGCTTACATATTGATGTATGGTCTTCACAGTTCTTTCAACTAAATAGCCTATTAATTACCATAGTAAACAAACATAAGAGTACCCATTGTCTAATACCATTTTCCTATGCCCAGGCATAACCTGTGAGATGTTATTATTCCTATTGCACAGTTGAGGAAACTGGGTCTTGAGTGAGCTTTAATTTTTCACCCTTGATATTTCGAACTTGGTATCTTACTGTGCTTCTCTCTCCAGTGATAATTAGAAGTAGAAGGGGCTCCAGCAGGAAGAAACTTATCATGATCTTTGGGTAACCGTTTTAAGTATAAGGCAAATAGTAATATTCATAGGAGCAGAATAGATTAAGAAGAGTTCAGGTCGGTATGCAAGGGCCTTCATTTGTCTTGTAAAGTGGTACGTTGAAATGAGAACCAGCTTTGAGTCTTACAGTGGTAACTGGAATCCTCACTGTTCTTTTACTGGCTTCCAGAACTTGAGCAAGCTGCAAATGTTTTCTAAGGCTGATTTCTAACCCATTAAACTAGGATGTCCCCACTTTGCTCACATGGCTGTTGAAAGAGTAATGGAATTAAGAATAAAATCATGCTCACCTGACTCAATACATATTAATGTCCACATTCCTTGTTATGTACCTGCAGACCACAAAGCAGGAAGGCACCTAGGATAGCTTTATATCTCTCCACGTATTAATTCTTTTCAAAGATCTCTTACCTACTCCTCCAGGCTGGCTCTCTACTCTATCACACAGCTGGGAGAGAAAAGTCAGATATTATGCGTATTATAATTGTTCCCATTTCATCTCAATTGATGCTTCCCGGTTTATATAAGTTCTTTTCTTCAATTACCCCAAAGCACCCATTTTAAGATTGTGAGCCAATATATACCTGACATGAATTAAAGACTGCTGTCAATTTTTTGGCACCCCCGCCCCACTATTCCCAGCAAATGGGCAAAATTTAATGTGTAAACCTCTTATACAAATGAGATAACAAGCTCGGTATTTGGAGAAAAAGGAAGTTATTCAGCAAATCAGTGGCTACTACGGAGGCTGTCAAGGCTTCTTTAGCCAGGGAGCTCAGACCAGCAGCATTAGCATCACCTGGAGGCTTGGAAGGCATGCACATCCATAGCACACACCATACCTGCTGAATCAGAGTTTTTGTAGCAGGGCCCGAGAGTATGCCCTTGGCAAGATCTCCAAGTAATGATGCACACTAAAGTTTTAGCAGCACTCACTCTATTGCAGCATTGGTCTCAAATTTTAGTGTCCATCAGAATCACCTGGAGGCTTGTTAGAAGCGATTGCTAGGTTTCACCTCCAGAGTTTGTGGTGCATGGATTTGGAGGAGGGCCAGAAAAGTCTGCATTTCTCACAGCCTTCCAGGTGACGGTGATGCCGTTCAAGGTCCATAATTGGAAACAGTTGTACAAACACGTCCAGAGATAAATTTATTGGTTTATTTTTCTCTTTGCATATGAATCCTTAAATAGGGAGTATTTTTTTTAATTAATGATTTATATTACTGTTACACCTGGCCCATTACACGTAGGTTCTTTTACACTATCTTGATCACTGTTAAGTCAGCGCCTCCATTCTCTACAGACAGAAAGTCACCTGTCTCTTCTGTCTCCCTCAAGATATCTCTCAGACCATCCTCCTGACACTGGCTATTGATCCAAGCTGATCCTCACTACCTCAAATCTATTGTATTCATCTGTTTTCTCCACGGCACCACAAAACACACCTTCCCTCAACCACACCTTCCCTAAGCCACATTTTGGTTGCATCTCTCCCTGTTTGTAGGGTATTCAAGGACTCTTTAATTCCTACCATATTAAATATAAACTCTCTCTCTCTCCTGGGTTTTAAGTTCCCTGTTATCTAATTTCTTTTTACAACCATTCCACTAACTCGGTAGCTCATTCTCTGCTCTGCTCAGATTGGTCCCCTTCCTGTGCCACACACCTGAAAATTCATTTTTCACCATGACTACTGTTTTCACTCAGAATCCTCTGCTTTCTCATCCAAAACCAACAGATCCTTCAAGGCCCAAATAAAGTGCTATCTCCAACCCAGGCTTCCACACCCGCCACCACCTCTCCCTATCCACTGCCCACGTTGCTATTCAGTGAAGCAACTCTTCAAGCTGAGATATCAGATACTTAGCACTACACTCCAGGCCATTACCCCCAATCAAAATGGGCACAGAAATGAGCTTAGAAAATAAATGGAAACTTTAATATTTCCTCAGTATTCTACCTCCTTACGAGGTTGGTTATTCAATGTATTTCTGAATCCACTCTCTCTTCATTGTTATTCACCAAATTAGAAACTCACCTAGAAGACTAATAGACTTAAAATATTTCTGTACCTCTCCAAAATATCACATAATTCTGAGTATAAGGCCTGAAGATACCCGTTTGTATCCTGATTGAACAGAAGGTATGGTAATAGATGTGCAGTGATGCTTACACTTGATCTGGTCGTCTTCACTCCATAGAGAGCCAGGTTCATCTGACTTTCTCATTCACCACGTCAAAGAATAACACTAGAAATATTTGCTTAGTAAATTCCTTAGGATTCCACAGAACAAAATGGAGCTTATCATCATCACTTCAGTAGGGAGGGGAATACAAGGAGATGAAATTCATCATCATCTCAAAAGCAGTAGATACCAAATAAAGCTGAAAATCAAGCATTGTGTCTAAGATAAGACTAATAGTAAAAGAAATACAGTTTACAACTGAGGCATCATGTAAATACTGTGCCTTATCTTGGTTTAAATTAACATTTACAGGAGCTTTTTTTTTAACCTAAAATATAATCTTGACCTCAACTCTGTTTTTTTTTCCCCCCCTTTTCATGTCTTGACATACACAATACTAAGGGGGATGTGGAGGAGGCACAGAGGCTGTGGTTAAATCTACTCCTAGCTACCATTATCTTCTCACTTTTCATGAGCTCTAATTTAAACATCTTATTTATAGTGCAATGTTCTTAAGAGTTTTCTGGGTGTATTTAAATGGGGATAGTTAATTGGAACTGTTCTAGCAGAAGCCAGCTTCAATCTCATCCTCCTAGGTGGCAGCCCTTCTCTGCTCCTGAAAAATAATGTAATTTTCTCTTCTTTCATCTAATTTTCATGTTTATTGTCACTACTCTGAATATTATGACCTAAGGTGTATGAGATTAATAATGTTTTTCTTTTTAATATTATTATTAATATTTTCAGTCTTCACATCATGAATTTGGTATTTTCCTACAGTACTTCCCACTGTTCTTGACATAAAAAATAAGTAAAGTCTAATGCAGGGAAAAACTTAAAAATAGTGTGAATTAGGAATTGAAAAGAAAAAATGAAAACTACATGCTATGTTTTAAATATATGTTAAATGATCTTAGAAAACAAGCAGAAACTATTTCCCACTTCACAAAAAGTTGCTCTACTCACCTATGCTTGTTCCCAGGTAATAAACACCTTAGATAAGAAGTACAATTGTATTATTTATGGCTAATTTGATGCCCAATATGTAGGGCCACATGCAAAGTTAGGTTAACTTAAACATCAGCTTCTTTTGTTCTCCCCAAATCAATTGTCTTAAGGTGAGTTCTCCTGAAGCAGATCCTGAGACAAGACTAAGTTTTTTATGAGGAATGTGCTCAAGTAGAGACTGGTAAGAGAAGGAAAAGCAGGAGGAGGGAAGGGGCGGAGACCAAGCAGGAGATAATTTCAGGTGAGGTGTCAACTTCTGCCTGATCTGCAGGGAGCTCCAGAGTACAAATAACACCTAGAGTTTATCCCTCCTTAAGACAAAGGATCTAGGTTTTCATACTCACCAGTCATTGACTGCTGATAACTTCTGGTGAACATTACTGCCCAGGCATTTCTGCCTCTCAGTATGTCTGTGCAAAGACGGTCACAGGTGCCTGGTATTGGCGTTGATCAGCTTGCCCATCAAGTCAGTTACAAGAGTACTTTCTTGCTCCTCCTAAGGTTTGTTTTTTGGGGAAGAGCCTCTAGCCATACTCTGTCCAGCCCATCAGAACTTCTGCACAGGAAGTTGTATGCAAGGAGGTCATCGTCTTCTAAAATGCTGTTTACTCATACTCCCAACTGAAGGGACACTCTATCTTTCCTTTGTCAGGGGTACTTCTCTCTTCAACCATGTATTAACTTAGTTACTGCTACATAACAAACCACCCCAAAATGTAATTGTCTTCAAACAACTACCATTTATTTAGCACAGGAGTCTATGGGTTGGCCAGTTGGGCTGGATTCAGCAGGGTGGTTCTTCTGGTCTTGGCTGGGCTCTCCCATGTTTCTGAGATCAGTTGCAGGTCAAATAAGAAATTTTCTGATTCTGGGCCAGGCATAATCAGGTGGCTTACAGGTGGCTTACGCCTGCAATCTCAGCACTTTGGGAGGCTGAGGCGGGCAGATCACCTGAGGTCGGGAGTTCAAGACCAACCTGACCAACATGGAGAAACTCTGTCTCTACTTAAAATACAAAATTAGCTGGGCATGGTGCCTGTAATCCCAGCTACTCAGGAAGGCTGAGGCAGGAGAATTGCTTGAACCCAGGAGATGGAGGTTGTGGTGAGCCAAGATTGCGCCATTGTACTCTAGCCTGGCCAACAAGAGTGAAACTCTGTCTCATAAAAAAAAAAAGAAAAAAGAAAAAAAAAAAAAGAAAGAAAGATATTTTCTGATTCTGAATGAACTTTAGCTCATTCCTAGAGCCTCAGCTAAGACAAGTAGAATGACTCATTGTCTCTTCCACATGGAATGTGTTCTCTCATCCTTCAGCAGAATATCCCAAGCTTACTCATGTGACAGTAACAGGGACACCAATATAATACATAGAGATATGTACGGTCTCTTAAGGTCTAGGCTTAGTACTAGCCCACTGTCACTTCTGCCACATTCCATTGGTAAAGCAAGTCACACAGCCAGGCTAGATTCAAGAGGTGGAAACTAGATACAGAGTCATAATGCAAGGGGCATGGATATAAATGCAAGCAATTGAGCTTTTTTCCCAGCATACCACAGCCTGTCAACACACAATCCTACTACTCTCAGAAATGTCAAATTAATTCCTGAACAAACCTAAATTTCCCAATGGAGAACCAAGAGGAGATTTCCTTTATCTTGTTTCCTGCTATCCAAAGAAGCTTCCAGTGCAAGTTCTTTTTTTCTACAGGGATATGGAATAGAGATGGGCAGTTAAGTTCATTTCCTTTTTTCCCTAGCAGCAAGGACAAGACAGAAATTACTCTGAGTCAAATATCCCTCTAGATGCATTCAACAATGCTAATTTTCTATTTACAAGGTGTGTGTGTGTGTGTGTGTGTGTAAGAGGTAGTGTCATGCATCTTGTTTATCTTCATGTGATATCTAATGATTAAAAATCACAAAAGTAAGTAAAGAACATAGTCAATGAGTATGTTTAGCTCTTCTGCCAGGAGATAATTCCTAGCAGCTCTAATTTGTGAATGCGGATAAGGATAAATGTTCTTTATGCACTTTCGTATGCAGGAGGCCATTTTACATAATTTGTAACCAAAGGCTGTCCATAGAGTGTGAAGTTAAGGAAAGATCTATATAAGCTTCAAATGTTGTTCCCAGGGAATTTCTTCACAATATATAAAAGACATCCACTATTTAATCAGTTATGAGATATACCTCTTTTATATTTTAACATCTCTGAAATTGGGATACATCTTAAAATGAATGAGCTCTTAAAATTATTCATTACCATTTTCTTAATGGCCTATAAAATAGTGGTGAATCTTACAAACAATATTGTCTTAGGTTCCATGATATATGATAACCAGAAATAATAGCTTTTTTATCATATAAAGCACTGGCCTGCAAAGCACACATAAACTCATTTAAAAAGTAACAGGCAAGACTTTTGACACAAGTGCTCCATAATTTAACAGGTTTTACTTCTTAAACGATGAGTGAATTAAATTCCAAGTTCAGTCTAGTTGCGTGTATGCATGAGATACGATGACCAAGTTAATAAGATCAGAGGAATTCTTGAAATCTTCAGAATTATCCTTGAAATCTCTGGAGATAAAGAAAAAAAAATTAATAAGATCAGAGGAATCCTTGAAATCTTCAGAATTATCCTTGAAATCTCTGGAGATAAAGGAAAAAAAAACATTCTGACTTCCTTAATTATCAGCTTAAATTTTAAGTTAGCTGTACACTGTAAAGGAATATTACTGGATTACCATTAGAAAGTAGACTCAGATGCATAAAATATGGCAATTCTCCTGGCTGATAATTTAGAAAAAGGGAATTGTGGAGGAGTCAATTCAGATGTGGCATTTCCAACCTCACCCTCTAAGTTCATACCTCATATATTCTGTTAGAAAATATTTCTTCTCAGCTGGAGCAGTGGCTCATGCCTGTAATCCCGGCACTTTGGGAGGTGGAGGCGGGTTTGTCACAAGGTCAGGAGTTCAAGACCAGCCTGGCCAAGTTGGTGAAGCCTTGTCTCTACTAAAAATATAAAAATTAGCCAGGCATGGTGGCACGCACCTGTAATCCCAGCTACTTGGGAGGCTGAGGCAGAGAATTGCTTAAATCTGGGAGGTAGAGGTTGGGTGACAGAGCAAGACTCTGTCTCAAAAAAAAAAAAAAAAAAAGAAAGAAAAATTTTTTTCATTTCACAACTGATTACTAGTCTACAGCCCATCCAAATGTGCTCACTTTACATTTACATATACATATACATTTGAATCTATGTGTATGTTATAGTCTTAAGGGTATTTTTAAGTGTTTATTTTTCTGAGTTTTCCACATCTTGCCAGTTTTCCACAGTACATATGTATTACCTTGATCATCAGAAATTTTTTTAGGTAAAGGAAAAATTATCTGCAGAAAAGCAAAACACAAGGGAACTAAATACTAAAAAAAAAACCAACAACAACAACAACAACAACCACCTCAATTGTTTCACTTACTGTATGCCAGGCCACTGACCAATGGAATCCTCACATTTTTATGTGGTCAGCACTGTTATCATCTTCGTTTTACAGATGAGAATATCATAACACAGGATGAGTGCATCACTTGCCATAGACCACAGGTCTGGGTGTCAGCAGGGAGATTTGAGATCAGGCTCCAGAGTCCATGCTACCCACACTTTAATGGATAAGCAGGAAATGAACATGAATAAACAGGTCAGAGCCTCAAGAAGTCCTCCCACCTATTCCTAGCTGCATGACTGTGAATAGAGAATTTTATCTGCCTCAACCTCATTTTTCTTATTTATAATACAAGAATACGGGCATTAATAACTGTCCTTTTCAGAGAATCAAATGAAGTCACAGATATAATTATGGCTTGGAAACTATCAAGTGATGTTTAATATGCATTAGCAATATCGACCTCTTTTTTCTCTCAGAATCTGGAGAAAAAAAAAAAACAGGAAGTGGTTATCTCCCTAGCACCTGTTTCCCAATCATATTGCTTCCCACTTTCTGGCAATAAAGTAAATGTTAATTTAAACCAAGATAAGGCACAGTGTTTACATGATCCTACGGTTGTAAACTGTATTTCTTTTACCATTACTCTTATCTTAGACACAATGATTGATTTTCAGCCTTATTTGGTATCTGCTGCTTTTGAGCTGATAATAAATTTCATCTCCTTGTATTCCCCTCCCTACTGAAGCGATGACAATAAGCTCCATTTTGTTCTGTGGAATCCTAAGGAATTTACTAAGCAAATATTTCTAGTATTATTCTTCGACGTGATGAATGAGAAAATCAGATGAACCTGGCTCTCTATGGAGTGAAGACGGCCAGATCAAGTGTAAGCATCACTGCACATCTATTACCATACCTTCTGTTAAATTAGAATAAAAACGGGTATCTTCAGGCCTTATACTCAGAATTATGTGATATTTTGGAGAGGTACAGAAATATTTTAAGTCTATTAGTCTTCTAGTCTTCTAGGTGAGTTTCTAATTTGGTGAATAACAATGAAGAGAGAGTGGATTCAGAAATACGTTGAATAATGTATTTGGCCTAAGCCCAGATACTGCCTCAGAATCCTTCCTAACAAGTGATCTAAGTAGCCATTTGCTATTGCCAATCAGGCACAATGAAATTCTGAGATTAAATGTTTTCCCCATTCCTGTTGTAAATTAGTCTATAATGCAATTACAAGCAGAATTGAGAGTTTAAAATAAGGGAACTTTTGAAACATGAGCTTGATAGTAGACGTTGGCCTACTGCAGTTCTGTCACAAATTAGCTCTTAGGCAGGTGGTTTAGCCTTTTGTTCTAAAGTAGGAGTTGGCTTCTGATCTCTAACAGAATCTATTATGTATTCTGAGCTGTAAATTATTTTTCTAACTTTTAACATGTTCCTAATTTATTTTTGCCTTTCCTCTTTCCCACCTGAAGTGCTATTTCTACTTATTTCTAATTATTTCTCTTGGTCCATTTAAGCCATACTCCCATACTTTCAAAGTCTGCATTCTTCACAAAGCAGTTTTTTCCAATTGATAGGGACCACATCTTTCACTGACCAGCTCTAACTTTGATCATCCGTGGATTCAGCTAGCAGGATACGTTCTGGTGAACTAGATTGCAAGCTCCACAGAAGGCAGGCGAAGGTATCATATTTCTTTGAACTGCAGTGCCCTGCAGAGAGTTATATACATAGTAGGTGCTCAATGATAAATACCTAAGTTTAACAGCTTTATAATTTTCTTTTTTTTTTTTTAATTGCAGGATTTAATAGAGTGAAAAGAGAGCTCCTATACAAAGGGAGGGACCTAAAGGGGGTTGCCATTGCTGACTTGAATGCCTGGGTTTATATCTTGATCATTGTCCCTCCCGCTGTGCTCTCAGGCGATAGATGATTGGCTATTTCTTTACCTCCTGTTTTTGCCTACTTAGCATTTTAGTGAGCTCTCTGATTGGTTGGGTGTGAGCTAAGTTGCAAGCCCCATGTTTAAAGGTGGACACAGTCATCTTCCTAGCTAGGCTTAGGGATTCTTAGTTGGTCTAGGGAATCCAGCTAGTCCTGTCTCTCAGTACCCCCTCTCAACAGAAAAACCCAAGTGCTATTGGGGATGTTGGCGACAACTGATCTAACTGCTTCCTGCTGAACTGGTGTGTAGTAGTGGTTGTGCAGTTGAGATTTCCTCAGCAGGGGTGCCTTCGATGTCATTAACATCAGAGCATGGGCTAGCAGGCCAGTCTAGGGGTCCACAGTAGATTTTAGTCATGGACTGCATCTGGGGCTCCATCTGAAAAACCATTTGTAGCTTTACAGCTTCAATTCTGGAAGAGACCAACTTAACAAGGAGGTTAAAGATACAGGGTCCAAAGAGGAATAACAATATTATAGCTGCTAGAGGTCCTAAGAAGGGGAGAATCCAGGACATCCATTGGCTGAGGAGGCCCCAGGGTCCGGTGTTTTGAAACTCCTCTGCTCTACGTTGTATTCGATCTCGAATTTCTTTAACCTTTTCGGTGATGATTCCAGATTGATTAACATAATAACCGCATTCTTCCCCTAAAAATAAGCAGGTTCCCTCTCTTTCGGTGGTTAGCAAGTCTAAAACTCTTCGATTTTGAAGGACTACTGCTGCTAGGGCAAGGTGACTAGGGAGTCGGCGACCCATTCCATGTCACCATTTAGTTCTTGAGATAGTTTGTAGTAGAACTGAGTAGAAGTTGTGATACCGCCAATGCCAGTACCTAGACCACCTAGTACCCCTGCTCTGATAACAAAAGGAAGAATGGGTACTCTTTGGTTGCGGGGCTTAGGTACAACATGATTGTATAAATCTTGTTCAGTGTAGATGGTCATAGGGGACACTAAGAATGAGAGGAAGCACATAGATTCTGAAGAGCCATTCAAACAACAATAGACTGAGGTACCACAGACAAAGAATATTCCTGAGGGTAGGCAGACTATTTGTGTGGGAGGAGTTACCCACCTGATGCATTGGGAGTTGGTTGTGTCTACAGTATTGCTAAATTTTTCATAGGTGAGGTATGAGGTATGGATTATTTCCAGATTGGAAACAAGAGGTCCTACTAAAATGGAAGTGGTGTTTATTTCTGTGCTGAAGTTGTTCCATAGTTCAGGTACAGGGATTGAAATGTATGGCCTGAAGTGCAGGGGATTATTTGGCACACTTTACAGGCCCTGACTATCTGTTTGATAGTTTTGAAAAGGCCTGGTCCAGTAAATAATGATTTGGCCATCTGATGGGTGTTGTCAATCCCTAAGTGAAAGATTTGGTGAAGGGGTTTAAGTAATTTCCATTGGTTTGCTGCAGGCAAAAGTATTTTTCCTTCTTTGGTGGCTAGCCATCCTGAGGGGAGGAAACTATGTCCTCGTGAGGTTCCCCATTCTATTTCTTCTTCTGAGTACTGGGGCTTGGTTTCCTGGAGGGGATTACCCCATACTAGGGGTCCTTCTATAATTTCTAATGGAGGGTCCTGCCTTGCAGCTCTTTTGGCTTCAATATCCGCTTGGCGGTTGCCTTCTATTTCCCTTTCCTTTCTGGTGACTCCAGCAGTGTAAGACTGCCACCTCTTCAGGTTTCTGTACAACAGCTTTATAATTTTCAAAATGTTTTAAAGCTTGTTTGTTTTCAATTGATAAAATTTCCCTGGTAGTTTTAACCCTAGAAATTTTGGTTAATACCAACATCTAGGGAAAAGACTGAAACTTGCTCTTCTAAGTTATACTTTAAACACATTTTGTTTTTTCATAAAGACTAAGTCTAACTCATTATGCCAGGAGGATTAATGGATACAGAGAAGAGGTAAAAAAAAAAAAAGTCTCAAATAATAAACTCAAGATTTTTTAGGTTTCAGCTTTAACATGCATCACTCTGAGGCTAGTTTTAAGTGTTTTTAGTTATTTTATTTAATATTATTGTACATACTTAAGTATATTTTGCAGTTCATATGTAATTAATCTATAATGTGATCATATAAAATATAATATACATGCTATAATTTATAATATATTTTATAACTTGAATATAGTTATTTTACAATTTATATAGATTTATGAATTTTAGAATTTATTTAATTTTGTACTACAATCAATTGTTATTTATAACCTATCTCTTTTTTAAAAGTTGAAATTAAGTGCGGCTGCCTAGCTGATGTAATGAGATGTACTATAAAAAAACAGCTTTGTGATTTTTACTTCCCACTTACCTCTACCCCATGTCATGTTGTTTGTTTTATTTTGATATGAAATATTTTGCTTTTTTATCTTTCCAATGCTGGCTTCCTCATTGTGGGCCCATCTAGTTAGTCAGGTCTCTGGGCCACATCAGGGAGTATTAAGAAAGTAGAGAGAATTAAGACACAGTTGGATTATATGATGAGGAATCTAACTGGAAAAAAAAAAAAATTCCATTATCACCACCCTGGAAGCTGAGCTTTTTTCTTCACATCAAAGGAAGGGAAAGAAGGAGGGGAAATAAGTCTTCAAAATGGATTTCCTTTCAATTTCCACTTCAGTTCACTGTGGTTTGGTGTTTAGTACATTCCACACTCTCAGACCCTGAAAGAACTTGAATCTGACTTTCACACATTGGGAACTTCAACTCAAGCAGATCTGACAGGAGAAGACAGACGCCCGAACAGATGCAGCTTGTGTAGAGACAGATTATTTTTTTAACCAAAAGTTGCTGATTTTTCTTCTAAAAAAACCTTTTCCCTGATGAGATAAGTTTTAAAGTGTGAAAATGTTGACATTTTTCTTTGCACATCACAGGTTTACCGTGCTTATTTTTATTTTTTATTTTTTTTGTGTCTAACGTAATCATCCTATGGTGACTCAAGAAGGCAATATTTAGATTCTGTCAAAACCCCTGGGCTATTGCCATGTTTTCTGAAACTTCTAGCATTTCACTGAGTGTACCAAGGGCCTTGTTTCCCCAATGTGTGAATTGCTGCAAATATTAAAACGTGGCCAATGCTGGAATCTTTATTGACAAGCTGATGAGGTTCATGTCCCCAGAGCTCCTTTCAAGTCTCACTACTCTTGTCAGAGAAATCACTACACCTGCTCCAAATTGCTACCTGCTGAGAAAATTAGAACCTTACAGGCTTCTGAAAAGGTTGTGAAAAAGAGGTGAGAATTCTGGACAAAGAAAGGAGATCTTCACATGCACAAGGTAAACTTAGTTGGTGTAAAATACGCATATGACCTTTTGTTCTGTATCTGACATGGAGAGAGATCTGAGAACAGAGATAATTATAGAGAAAATGTTTGAAATGAGTATTCTCTCTGTTAGTCCAAGATCTACAGTTTCTGTAACCATGCAGCCAAACATACCACATAAGTTGGTTGAGAGACTTGTCCCTGAATGTAACAATGAGATAACAAAACTGAGAGAGAAAAACCCATATTCTCTGCCTCCATTTTTTTCTTTGTCTCAAGGACTTCATTTCCTTCTTTCTTTAGAGCAGGAGCCCCCAGAGTGTGGTCCCTGGACCAGCCGTATCAGCATCACCTGGGAAGCTGTTAGGCACACCAGTCTAGAGCCCTATCCCAGAACCCCAGAATCAGAAACTCTGGGGTGAAGCTCAGCAATCTGTGTGTTCCTAAGCTTGCCATATGTTCCCAATGCACACGAAAGTTTGAACGTCACTGCTCTAGTGTAGAGCATCAGCTGTCTCTGACTCAATTATTGATTTATTCTCACCAGCATGCAATATGTCCTAGTATCTGCTACATTTTAAAGCAATTCTCCCATATCCTTATAACTTCTAGCTCTCTTCCATCTCTCTCCTCTCTCACATCACTATTTTTTTGCTTGTTAAAATGTTGTCTATAGACCAAGTTACAGAATGGGAAACCTCAGACTTCATTGCCTCATAGAGACACTGACTTAACAATATAGTGCCCAAGAAGTCATTAGAAGTATTCTAGAAATCAGATAAAAAGTTGCAGTACCCCAGACATGTTCAAATCTAAGAACAGATGCATTGAAATGGCTGTAAAAATAATTTTATTTCACTCATAATAGTTATCCACCAAACTAGCATGGCTTGATGCAATGGGGAGTAAAAGTCAAGCACACAACTTCTCCATCAGGAGTGAAGGATAAGAGCTGAACATTTGTACACCTTTCTGGCTTTTAGAGGGACTGCCTAAGGGACTGGATTCTCTGCCTCACCTGAATCAGGGTACTGAGTAGGAACTGGCATACTTTCTGTGCCTGGGGCTGCTGAGAACAAAAGAGAGTTCAGTGGCATATTGAAGCACCAGGAAACCTTCAGTATTGCAGACAGGAGCCAGTACAGCTCAGGGCAATTGGGAGAGAATGTTCAGTTCATAACTTTTCTTCCAGGAGCAAAGAGGAGAAGAGTGAAATATGCAGCCAATGTTTTAATTTTGGGGGGAGATTTATTGCCTAAGGAATTACCTTCTATCTCCCCTGACTAGAAGCTATGATGGAACAGGTATACTTTGGTTACCTGGAAGCTGATGAACTCAAAAGACAGCTCAACAGCTTGCTGCAGTGCCAGAGGGAACAAGAGATTACAAGTTTCTGAAATAAAAAAATAAAATAAAATAAAATAAAATAAAAAAGCTTGCAAACCACTCTTGGAAGTTACACATATAAATCGAGACAAGATGCATTTCCCAAAATGTCTGAGAGTCCCCCTGAATCTCTAGCTGAGAGGAGTGGGGAAGGTCTTCTGTCCAAAACCAGTCCACAGAGACTGTGAAAAGAAGCAGTTTTTCCAAATGCAAAATTCCCACCAAAAAATAAGGCGTATAAACAAACAGGGAACCATGGCCCAATCAAAGGAACAAACTGGATATCCAAAAACTGACTATAAACAAACAAATATTTATTAATTTGAATTACCTGATAAAGAATTCAAATTTTTTTTTTTTTTTTTTTTTTTTTTTTTTTTTTTTTTTTTTTTTTGAGATGGAGTCTTGCTCTGTCTCCCAGACTGGAGTTCGGTGGCGCAATCTCGGCTCGCTGCAACCTTTACCTCCCTGGTTCAAGCAATTCCCTTGCCTCAGCCTCCCGATTAGCTAGGATTACAGGCATGTGCCACCACGCTCAGCTAATTTTTTTGTTTTTAGTAGAGACGGGGTTTCACCATGTTGGCCAGACTGATCTCGAACTCCTGGCCTCAGGCAATCCACCCGCCTAGGCCTCCCAAAGTGCTGGGATTACAAGCGTGAGCCACCGCACCTGGCCCAATAATTTTCGTTTAAAAGGTCAATGCACTATAAAAAGCACAGACAGAAAACTAATGATAGCGAAAAAGAGAACACACGCGCACACACACACACTCGCACACACACACTTGAACCAAACAAGACTATTAACAAAGAAAAACTGTAGAAAAAGAATCAAACAGTAATTCTGAAGAATACATTCACTGAATTAAAGAAAAAAATACTACAGAAATTCAACAGTATGACGGATGAAGCAGAAGAAAGAGTCAGCAAACCCTTATGAGAGCTGACCAACATACACATTATGAAAATTCCAGAATGAGGAGAGGGAAATGGGTAGAAAGCTTTTTTTTTTTTTTTAAATGATGACCAAAAACATCCTACCGTGAAGGAAAAAAAAAAAAAAAAATGGAAAACAAATATGGAAAATTTGATGAACTTCAAATAGGATAACCCAAAAAGACTCACATCAAGATACATACAACGAAGCACTCAAAAGTCAAAACCAAAAAATAACCTTGAAAATGACAAGAGAATGTTGACTGTCACATACAAGGGAACTCCCACAAGCTTATCTGTGAATTGCTCAGTAGAAACTTAAGAGCCCAGAAAGGAGAAGCATAATAGATGCAAAATACGAAAAGGAATAAAATGCCAGTAAAATACTCTATCAGACAAAACTGCCCTTCAAAAATGAGAGCAAAATAAAAACCTTCCCAAATAAGCAAAAGCTGAGGATGTTCATCACTTCCAACCTACCCTGTAAGAAATGCTAGAGGGATTTCTCCAAGTTGAACTGAAAGGAGGCTAGACAGCAACATGAAAGCATATGAAAATATAAAGCTCTCTGGTCATGATAAATCTATAAACAAATACAAAATCTTATAGTATTGTAATGATGGTATGTAAATCACTTTTAATGGTGGTATAGAATTTAAAAGATAAAAGCATAAAATAACTATAAAACTATGTCAATGAATACAAAACATAAAAAGATGTAATTTATGTCTGCAGTAACATATAGCAGGAGACGGAGATGTAAAGATGAAGAGTTTTTGTATGTTACTGAAGTTAAATTGTCATTTAAAAATAGACTGTTTTAACTATAAGAACGTTTATGTAATTCCCATGGAAATCACAAAGAAAATACCTATGTCATCCCAGCACTTTGGGAGGCCGAAGCAGGTGGATTACCTGAGGTCAGGAGTTCGAGACCACCCTGACCAACATGGAGAAACCTTGTCTCTACTAAAAATGCAAAAAATTAGCTGGGTGTGGTGGCACATGACTGTAATCTCAACTACTCGGGAGGCTGAGGCAGGAGAATCGCTTGAACCCAGGAGGTGGAGGTTGCAGCAACCCGAGATGGCGCCACTGCACTCCAGCCTGGGTGACAAGAGCGAAGTGAATCTCTGTCTCAAAGAAAAAAAAAAGAAGATACACAAAGGAAACTGAGAGTGGAATCAAGATTGTCACCAAAATAGAACAAAGGAAGGCAGCAAGAGAGGAAGAGAGAGGAATAAAAATAAATACAAGACAGAATAAAACAATTAACAAAATGACAATAGTAAGTCCTTTTCCATCATTATTAACTTTAAATGTAAATAGATTAAATTGCCCAATCAAAAAACATACAGTGGCTGAATGGGTACAAAAATGAGATCAAACTCTATGTTTTCTACAAGAGATTCACTTTAGATGTTAGGGCACACATAGCCTGAAAGTGAAAAGTTTAGAAAATATATTTCATGCAAATGATAACGAAAAGAGACCAGAAGTGACCATGCTTATATCAAACAAAACAGATTTAAAGTCAAAATTTGTCACAGGAAAAATAAAAAGGACACTATATAATGACCAGAAAGATGAAACAATTGTAAATATATCTGCATCTAACAACAAAGTATCCAAAGAAGCAAATATTGACAGAATTGAAAGAAATAGTAAAAAAAAAGTAAAAAAAAAAAAATTGGTTGATTTCAGTATTCAGTTTTCAATAATAAATAAAATAACCAGACAGAAAATAACCAGCCAGACTTGAACACTGTAGACCAATTAGACCTAACATACATACAGGGAATGTTTCACTCAACGAGAGCAGAACACATTCCTCTCAAGCATACATGGAACATTCTCCAGGATAGAATACATGTTAAGCCACAAAACGAGTCTTAGCAAATTTAAGAAGATAGAAATCATACCAAGTATTTTTTTTTTTTCTGGGCACAATAAAATAAAACTAGAAATCAATAGCAAAAGGAAAACTGAAAATTTTACAAATATGTGAAAATTAAACAACACACTTTTGAACAACAAGCAAGTCAAAGAAGAAATCACAATGGAAATTAGAGATTGGGCGCTGTGGCTCATGCCTGTAATCCCAACACTTTGAGAGGCCAAAGTGGGTGGATCACTTGAGGTCAGGAGTTCGAGACTAGCCTGCCCAACATGGTGAAACCCTGTCTCTACTAAAAATACAAAAATTAGCCGGGCATGATGGCTAGTGCCCGTAATCCCAACTACATGGGAGGCCGAGACAGAAGAATCACTTGAACCCAGGAGGCGGAGGTTGCAGTGAGCTGAGATCATGCCACTGCACTCCAGCCTGGGCAACAGAGTGAGACTCTATCTGGAAAAAAAAAAAAAAAAAAAAAAAAAAAAAAAAACGGAAATTAGAAATGCTTTAAGATAAATGAAAATTATAATACAACATATAAAAACATGGTATGCAACAAAAGCAGTACTGTGGAAAGTTTACAGCAGTAAATACCTACATTAATAAGAAAGATTTCAAGTCAACAACTTACCTTTATACTTCAAGTGACTGGAAACAGAAAAAAATATTACACACAAAGTTATTATAAGGAAGAAAATAATAAAGATAATAAAGATTAAAGCAGAAATAAATAACCAGGAGAATAAAAAAGCAATAGAGAAAATCAATAAAACTAATAGTTGTTTTAATAAAAGATGAACAAAATTGACAAATTCTCAGACTAAGAAAAAAAGTAAAGATTAAATAACAAAAATCATAAATGAGAAGAGATATAACTGACACCACAGAAATAAAAAAGATCATAAGAGATTACTATCAACAATTACATACCAGTAAATTGGATGAGCTAGAAGAAATTGATACATGCATAGACGCATACAACATACCAAGACTAACTCATGAAGAATAAAATATCCGAACAGACCTATAGCTTGTAAAGAAATCGAATCACTAACCAAAAACCTCCCAACAAAGAAAGGCCCAGGACCAGATATCTTCACTGGAGAATTCTACCAAATATTTAAAGAATTAATGTCAATCTTTCCCAAACTCTTCCAAAATGTCAGAGAGACGGGAACACTTTCAAACTCATAAGAATAGCATAACCTCGATACCAAAATGAAAAGTGCTACAAGAAAAGAAAACAACAGACCAATGCTCCTAATGAATATTGATGCAAAATTCTTCAATAAAATACTAGTAAACCAAACTTGACAACACATTAAAAGGACCACACGCCATAATCGTGTGGAATTTTTTATTCCTGGAATACAAGGATGTTCTAATATATAAAAATTGATCAATGTAATATACTACATTAACAGAACAAAGGTCAAAACCCACACAATTATCTCAATTGATACAAAAAAGTATTTGACAAAATTCAATGCCCTTTCATGATAAAAACACTCAAAAAATCAGGAGAAGAAAAAAGTTACTTCAATATGATAAAGGCCTTATATGAAAATCCCACAGCTAACATTATACTCTATGGTGATAAAGTAAAATGTTTCACTCCAAGACGAATAAAACAAGGTTGCCCACTCTCACAGCTTTTATTCAGTATAATACTGAAAGTTCTAGACAGAGCAACTAGGTAAGAAAAAGAAATGGAAAGCATCCAAATTGGAAAGGAAGAAGCAAATTTAGCTCTGCTCGCAGATGACATAAGCTTATAGTTAGAAAACTCTAAGGATTATACACACCCACACACAATTAGAACTAATAAATGTAGCAAAATTGCAAGATACAAAGTCAATATACAAAAATCAGTTGCATTTCTATATATCAACAATGAACAATCCAAAAAGGAAATTAAGGTAACAATTTCATTAACAATAACAGCAAAAGGAATAAAACATTTAGGACCAAAATTAACCAAAAAAGCTACAGACTTGTACACAGAAAACTACAAAACATTACTAAAAGAAATTAAAGATACAAATAAATGGAAACACATCCCATGTTCATGGAGTAAAAGACTTATTAGAATTAAAATATGCATACCTCCCAAAGCAAATTAATATTATTAAAAGTTCATACTACCTACAGATTCAGTGCAAATCTTATCTAAATCACTATCAAAATTCCATGATTTTACTACATAGGAAAAGCCCATCCTGGAATATATATGGCATCTCAAAACTTGCCTTGCATAGCCAAAGCAATCTGAAAAAGAAAAACGAAGCTGGAGGCCTTATACTCTCTGACTTCAAAATGTATCACAAAGTTACAGTAATCAAAACATTATAGCACTGGTCTAAATATGTGGAGATCAACGAAACAGAATAACGAGCATAGAAATAAACTCTTATGTATATGGTCAAATGAACTTTAACAAGGGTGCTAAGACTACATAACAGGGAAATGATAATTTCTTCCACAAATATGACCCAATTTATTTTCTTTGTGACAATTGTCACTATGTAACATTATGCTATTTATTTTCTGTTTTACTACCTGTTGACCACCTCTACGTACACAATGCAGAATATAAGCTCTGTGAGGAAAGGAAACTCATCACTCTGTAATGTTCCCTGATGTACTCCAGCTTCTAGAACATTGATATTAATTTTTTTAATGTAGATGAAATAAATGAAAGAGCACACCTTTTATTCTCTCATGCTCACCCTGCTTCAGACTAAAATGGCCCTTCCTATGCCTTTTTTCTGGTTAGATCCTTTGGCTCTCATTGGGGCTCAAGTATTGCTTGCTCTGGGAAGCTTTCTCTACTTTTGTGAAATTTCTCTCTTGAAAACACACATCTCCTTTGTAGCACTTATCACAGTTGCTGTTTTCCTGTTTATGTGATTGCATTTGACTCATATCTGTTTCCCCAATGACAGAGACTTTTCATTTGTGTCACATCTTCCACCATCTCAATATGCACGATAACTGCTCCACAGAGGTTTACCGACAAATCCCTCTAGTGGCTTGCTGTCGCATGCCCCTGCATCCTGGTTTTCCCAGGACAGCTCTGGTGAATGCCTCTTGCTCTGGCATCATTGTAAATAAAAGCATCCCAGTTTGGATGATCGATTATATGATCACTCCAGTTGTGCAACATTGGAGGTATCACTGAAAATCCAATAGGATTAAAAATCCAATTAAATCACTTAAACGTGATTAGCTTTTAAGCAGTATTTACATATAAATCAACATTTTGAAACTGAAGGTTACCACCTAATAGTGGGCCATGACTACTGTTTTGTATGTGTGAATCTGGATACACTAGAATAGCATATAAATCATTCAAATTGAACAACAAGTGGACCAATAAACATTATTTGGGAATACTTTCTTTAAAATATAGCTATAGATGTGTAGGTCATAATGCAAAGTACTTAGCTTTAGGTTGTGGGTTGAAGTGATGCTGAGGGTCCCTCCCAGATTTCACAGACGAGGCTGGTGCAGCCATCTCCTAGTTGCTTTGGGTGTTGGCTGCTAACAGTTTGAAAATACCCTCTTCTCAGGAGAATTGTTCGCTAAAGAGCCCCGTCCCTGGAAAAATCTTGAAGTTTTCCTCTCTCCCCACGGTCCAGTGATGATCAACCACTAAAAGGGTAGTAAAGACCAGGCCCTGAGCTCAGGGGGGTCAACTATGCAGTACACTTTAAGTTCCAGAACTTTTTAGTGGGATCAGGCTGAAACCAGGTTCCATATGAGCCTATGTCCTTTCCAGGCTTCCTCCCCTGCCCCATCCTGCTTTCTTCACTCCCATACAGGGTCCTCCTGAAAAGCCTCTCTCAGCACATCTCTACAAAAATCCACATTTCAAATTCTACGAACTTAACCTAAAACAGTTGTCATTTTAAAAATATGAAAAAAGGCTGAGCGCAGCAGCTCATGCCCTGTAATCCCAACACTCTGGGAGGCCGAGGTGGGAGGATTGCTTGAACTCGGGAGTTCAAGACTAGCCTCGGCAACATAGCAAGACCTTGTCTCTTAAAAGAAGAAAAAAAAAGTATTAAAGAAAATAACACTCCATAGTCTATATAATTTAATCAATTAATATGAATACATTGTTTTCAAATTATGCTACTTTACATTTATAGGAGTTTTCATTTTCTGCATATTCTCTAGAAAACGTGTAAATTTTTACACGGAAATCTTGAACAAGCAAAATGCTGTATTGTTTTTTGAACCAAGACTCAGGTAAACAGGTGTGCCAGCCATCTGTCAACATGTTGCGGATGCTCTTCCCCAAAATGTGTCAGTCTAGACATCAGTTCAGATAAGACTCAAAAACTACAATGCATTGAGGAACATAGGATCAAAGATGAAGCCTTGTTTTTTTCTATAAGCCAAAGCAGGTAAACGTAGGTGAATGGCAAGGCTGCTTTGAAAAATGTGACTTTGGAGTTAGCCGTGCTTTTTCATTGAAGAGTCGTCCCACTTCATCCTCAGACAGGAGAAGAACAGGCAGTCAATGCAGATTCCCCACTCCCAAAGTCATCAGGGCCACCTGCCAGCCAGCCCATGCAGCCTCTACTGGGTCCCTGCTGGGTGCCTGGCTCCATCACCTCACACTGCTCATTGTTTGACAAATGCCAAGGCTTCTGTGATGACGCATCTCTCCTGGGGTTCATGGAACAGTGTCCAGACAAGAGAAAATAAACCACAGGATCTGAACAAGAAGAACAAATGGGAGATTTTTGTACCAGTGGAAAACAGTCTCTGGAAAACATAAACAAGGGGAACAAGCACACCTTAGCCACACCATCATGATATTTCATTTGGAAACTTATTTATTTATGGAGAACTCACCTTTGAAAGGCATTCATATTGTGTTTTTAGTTTTTGGTGTGTGTGTGTGTGTGTGTGTGTGTGTGTGTGTGTGTGTGTTTACCAATATCACTAGGCAGAAATCACCTGGGTTTGCTGAAGGTTTTGAGAGAAAAGGGAGTAGAAAGAGCAAGTGAAAAGGAAGAGGCTACCGTTGAACCAAAATTAGGATTCTTAGAAACTCACAAAATAGCCCACTAAGTAACCAGAGTTAATTAGCCCAATATTCTGCACAGAATAAGAGCTCCTCATTCTCTCTCAGTATCCCTTCCTAATTAGAAGCCAATTATCAGGATTTGCTAAATAAATTCTCATTCCTCCGAACAATGAAACATGATATCAAAAAAGAGACAGATCTTTATGGTTTGATATGAAATATGCTCCAAGATACAATGTTTAATGAAAAAATAAAATTAAAAAAAGCAATGTGCAAAACATTTGTGGCACAGCAACCAAAAATCACTTTAAATATGTGCATATATAAAATATCTGTACGTATAAATGTGTGTCATATATGTATAATATAATATTCTATATGTATAGAGACACACACACATACACGTGTATTTTGAGAAATTAGGAAGCAGATGTGGGAAGGAGATCCTTTTCACTGTTTGCTGTTTTCCTGGGATTTGTATTTTCCCGTATACTTCTATTACCTATTCATAAGCATTTAAAAAGACTGCAACCCACAAATCAAAACCACCAATAACATGCTAATAATATGATTTTGGCTGTGAAAAATGGGTGATTAAATACTGCTGATCATATTTGTGAAGCCAAATTCTTACTATGTGTATGTTATTTACTGGAATTCCTATAGGTGCTTTGAAAATATTTTGATGATTTTTCCTTCCCAGGATACCATAATGGGTTCTTAAACTAGAACTGATATGTTTTAGTTCAGTGCTGTTAACGAGACATCTGTAGTTCCTGATTCAAAATTGAAGCCTTAGGTAAAATGTGTGCAGAGGGAGAGCTCAGATTTTCCCACCCCCAAAATAATTCCAAGGCTGCCTTGGAGAGAGATTGTCTTGAACAATGGGTCAAAGTCACACTTGATCCTTATGAGGAAAAGACTAAGT
Organism: Rhinopithecus bieti; assembly: GCF_001698545.2. Lineage (NCBI taxonomy): Eukaryota > Metazoa > Chordata > Mammalia > Primates > Cercopithecidae > Rhinopithecus > Rhinopithecus bieti. Next base: position 1,307,338 of record NW_016803211.1, read on the forward strand.
AACTTTGAATAAATAAGGTATTTATCTCTTTGTAAGAAAGAGGGATTCTGAGATAGATGAAGACTTTGAAGTTCAGACTGATTATTGATTAATACTGAATTGTATTAAGGAATGGCATTCTTAATCTTTTCAAAAATATTAGGAATAAAAACTGGAATCTCTCAAATGTTTACTTGAGCACAAAGTGTAGCACAGGCCTAGAAATTCTCAAGGATGTAGCTGCTAAGAGCTAAAAATATCTTCCAGGGGAGGCTGTGCAGAGAGAGAGTAGGGGGAGGAGGTGGAGAACCCGGAAGAGCAGCCATCTGAGCAGATTTCACACGATTAATAGGGGGTTTGTTGGCTGGTGGACTTTAAAAATAGAACCTCATTTCTGAGGGGTGGGTGTCCTGCTCCAGAGCCCTAAAAGGAGCCTGCTGAGAAGGATGATTAAAATGAAAGATTGTGCAGCTTTAAGGAAATGTTGGCCTAAAGAAATGGCACCGATTACTGATGCTCCAGCCACCTTCTAAAAGGTTTCTGCAAATTGCTTTCCTTGGATGAAATACCAAATATCTGTTCCCAAATGTTATGAAGCAAAATAAATCACATTCCATTGACACATCCAATATGTCGTATCAGAGACCCCGAATCCAAACAAAGCCAAGCTGCCGCTACCTCTGAGCTATTTATTTCTCTTGCTTTTGTATTAAGGCTGCAAGATGAAAACCTGTTCCTTGCAAACAAACAACAATTATCTCTGCCTCCTCCCTGCACTGAAGGAGAAATCGAATCAGCACCTAACAAGATTTTAGAATTCAAAAGTAATTCAAAGAATTAACTCCAACCCCCAACTCTTGTAAATAAAGATGGTGAATCCCAGAAAGCATAAACCACTTACCCAAAGCCACTTTGCTAAAGAGCAACACAAGCAGAACTAGAATCCAGATCATTCAACTCTCAGCTTATCAATAAATACCCCTTTTGTTAAATAGGCATACACTGAAGCATTCAAGGTAGTATTCCTTTCCAAGACTTCACATAAAATAAAAGTTTCAAGAAAAAGGTGATTTTCAAGCAGTAGCGAGTGCACGAAAGTGGCATTTTTCTGACATATGCAGGCTGGAGAGCAGTGGCACGATCTCAGCTCACTGCAACCTCCACCTCCCTGGTTCAAGTGACCCTTGTGCCTCAGCCTCCTGAGTAGCTGAGATTACAGGCGCCTGCCACCATGCCTGGCTAATTTTTGTATTTTTAGTAGAGACCAGGTTTCACCATGTTAGTCAGGCTGGTCTCAAACTCCTGATCTCAGGTGATCCACCTGTCTTGGCCTCCCAAAGTGCTGGGATTACAGGCAGGAGCCACTGCACCCAGCCTTTTGCTGCATTTTATAGATGAAAATACTGAGGAGCAGTGCGAGTGACAGTATTTATTCAGGTATAGAAGTTGCTGTTGGATCACCTTCACCAGCAGGTATGCCTATCTCTCAACTACTGCAAGTATTGGCTACTAAGATCTAATGGCTGCCTCCTTCTCCAGCAAATACGCCTGTTCTGGAAATGCCTGAGAGAGTGCCAATGAATAATTGATACGGGCTACAAAAGGCCAGCCATCTTGCTTCAACTGTGTGGTTTCAGTCACACTCCAGAGCTCCCCTTGTGATCAGACTGAGGCTAGACTCCAGCTGGGACCACTTCCTTATTCAACTCATTCCTCTGCCCTTCTCTGCACCTGCAGGTTTGTCCTGAGACCCTGCCTTCAATAAATCAAGTGCTTCTAGGAAAGCTGACCAGAAGCCTCAAGTGAGTGTGTAGGAGAGACAGTAAATGCCAGATAGCAAGTTGTGATAGTCTACATCTTTCCCATCTTATTTTCACTTTGGTCTCCATGCAAACGTGTAAAGAGACAGGGAGTTCTGCATATTTCTGCTGTGAGCAGATGCTTGTGATCTTGTTTGGTTATGTAGAATGTTTTCCAGCTTTTCTGCTTAGTCACATGCATTCTGAGTTGTCTATTCACTTTTGCTGCACCCTTTCAGTCATCTTTAAATTTTCCTAAAACAAACCAGCAAAAGAAGATTTTGTTGTTGTTGTTATGGTAATGAATAAACAAGCAAAGAAACAGACATGCAGGCACAATGAGAATTCTCAGTCACTGACCTGTAATGGAGCTTGGGGTGGCTCTCTTGCCCTCTGACTCGAGTTTTCCTATGTGTGGTAAGGAGTTTGATACCGAGGGCCGAGACTGTGATTGATCCAGCAGATTGAGAGCCCTCAACAGATATTTAGAGTGACAAAAAGCTCAGCAGTTTGCTCAGTTGAGATTCACTGGCTGTAAGAAACAAAAAACGACTCTTCCCAGCTGATCCCAGTGTGACAGTTAATTTTAGATATCAACTTGACTGGATTAAGGAATACCTAGAAACCTGTTAAACAATTATCTTGAGGTGTTTCTGTGAGGGTGTTTCCAGGAGAGATTGGCACATTTATCTGAGTGGAGTAGGTAGAGAAGATCCACCCTCAGTGTGGGCAGGTACCCTCCAATCTGATGGAGGCCCCAAGAGAACGAAAACAGAGAAAAGACAAATGTGTCCATCTATCTGCTGGAGCTGGGTTGCACTCTTCCTCTCCTGTCCTTACACAATTCCAGGCTGCCTAGCCTTTGGACTCCAAGATTTACATCAGTCCCCAGCAGGTTGTCAGGCCTTTGGCCTCAGACTGAGTTATACCATCAGCTTTCTTGGTTCTGAGGTCTTTGGACTTGGACTGAGCCATGCCACTGGCATCCCAGGGCCTCAAACTTGCTGATGGCCTGTTGTGGGACTTCTCAGCCACCCTAATGCCATGAGCCAATTCCCTAATAAATTCTCTCTCATACTTATATTTCTATGTCTGCATCAGTGTATTCTCTTGGTTCTGTCCGGAGAATCCAGATTAATATACCCAGCAAAAGTGGTATTTATTGATAAGGTATGGGGAAGCTCAAACAATTGGAACAACAGATATGTAGAGAGTACAGACCAGACAATTCTGTGCAGCCTTGTTTGAGGGCTGCTACAGAATGTTCTTCCATTTGCTCTTTGGATTCACAGTTCAGGTAGAGAGTCCAGCTAGCCAAGTTGAGGTCACAGCCTCACTGCTTGACTGTACTGGATCAGTGAGAGTAGAGATCTAGGGAATTGGCTGTCTAACTCTGGCTGCACATTAAGATCACTTGTTAGGGGCTCTAAAAAAAAACCTGATACTTAGGCCACACCACAGGTTAATTAAATCAGACTATCTGGAGGTAGAACCAAAGCGTTTGATATTTTTAAAACCCCCAAAGTGATTTAATCATTAGCCAAATATGTAAAATACTGATGTAGAGAAAAAGCCTTCAGAGAGTCTTGAAGTCTTTTGTAGGAGGACAGGACACAATGCTTAACATCATGACGTGACTATAACAAACTGGACAAAATGATAATTTTCCAAAAGAAAACTGGGTTACATTTAAGAAGCAGGAGGATGAATACTAAATCGCAAATCAATAAATCAGTTAAAAACAGACAAAGATCCATTGCACATGCAATCTAGTTGAAAGTTGTTCTAACACGTAGAGTAAGGTCTAGCACATAAGAGATGCTCAATAAATATTTACTGAATAAATAAGTAAATGAATAACGAGTCTTGAAATGTCATGTATCATGTAACTCCACCAAGAGAATGATCTATTTTTCTTGTTTAATCCAAGAAACCCTCTATAACAGATTAAAAGGAGCAAACTTTGTTCAAAAAGAGGATAAAACAAAGAGATTGGGGAAATAAGCAATGCATTTATGAAAAATTATTATAAAATTTCCAGAGGCTTATTAAGTTTTGCACTGCTCTACTAGACCCTAATGTTTTGCCTAACATTACTATTAATAATCAGATTCTGCTGATCTCAATTTGCTATATTATACTCTTTTTTGTTTACATTTCTAATACTATTATCTGCCTCGACTAGTCAAATAAAGGCCATCAGGTTCATCTTTCTAACACCTTGCTACTGAAAGTGTAATTGGTGGGCCCATAGTGCCTCCCTGAAAGTGCTAGAAATGGAGAATTCAAGGCCCTATCTTAGACCTACTGAAGGAGCATTTGTATTTTAATAAGATCCACAAGGGAACCATATGCACACTGAAATTTGAAAAGAACTGGCTAGCACAAATGGCTCATATGCCTAAAATGGCTGATTGTACCTGTCATTCAAACCCACTGGGAAGAAGTATGAGAACATGGCATTCTGAGCATGGCGCCCTTGATGGCTGCTACCAACTCTAGTCAATCTGCCTCTCCTAAGACAAATAGCAAATGAATGCAGTGAGGCTCTGGCTTCTGCTGGGGTCCTGGGCATAGAGAATTGTGTGGATCTTTTGACCTCATAATATGAACAAGTAAAATGATAAACAGCATCATAGCTTAGTTAAGAACCTAAAAACAGAAAATTCTGGGGAAAGACTGAGCATACAAAGATCTAGGGTCCCTTAAGGGAGTACTGATGTAAATTTAGTATGAACGTGCCAAATTTCCAAAATGCCAAGTGGGAGATGAACAAGTAAGCTGAGTATTTCCTTCCTTAGGGGAGAGAGACTACGGGGAGGTAAGAGAGGCAGCGTGTGCCAGCCTGCCTGATTCTACACTGCAGCTCAGGGGGATAGAGGCGCCTGTGCTTTCCATGACTGTACGATCCCTGCTAGGATACTCTAGCCACCACACTAGAATTCCAACGAGCCATCAAAGGAAAATAACAAGCAAACTATGGGAACCCATTAGCCAGAGAGAAGATCAAGTGGAACTCTCAGGATGTACACTCAGCAAAATGGAATTATTAGAGCAGAAAAAGAAAAAAAAAAAAAACCCTGAATTAGAAAATAAATGAAAGGTATTTTAAAGGAGATTTGCACATATCTTATGCAGTAGATTCATTCAAAGAGAAAATGGAGCTGCTGAGATTCACATCAGCAGACTTGGAAGGTCGATCTGAGAACTTCTCAAGCAGACGGCATCTACCAAGAGACAGATGTCATGAGAGATCCACAGAATGGAATCAGTGGCCTAAAATGTGAGTAAAAGTAGTTGCAGAAGAACAAAAAGGAATGCAGAGAGAAAAACCAACAGTAAATACTAGAAGAATAATTCTCAGAGATAATGAAAACCTGAAGTAGCACATTTTAAGTGTTCACTAAGATTCAAGCTGGATTTAAAAAAAACGACACATTCATATGTACATCATGAAAAAATTCCTGATTTCTAAAGAAAAAGAACATTGAAAGTCAGAAAAAAGGAATTCACTGTAAAATAATACCACCAACAGTGGAGGGAAATGGACAATGGAACAGCATCAACTTATATCCAGCCAACATATCATTTATCTGTCAGGGTAAACAAAAGCTACTTGAGGAGAGAAAATAATTTGGAAAGAAAAAAACTGAAATACGCCAACTGAGAAAAGTGCTAAAAAGACTCTATCCCAAAGACAAGTGAAAAAATTCAGAAACCCGAAAAGATGAGTGAGCAATGATTATGTATACACAAGCTGCACATACATATGTGTGTATATATTTGTATGAAATATTTATACAAGCTCATACATATTCAGCTATATAGGTAAACATGAACAGTGTTCATAATTGAATAAGAATAGATTATATTGCAATGTGCACTATCAGAAATTAATGACAATAATTAAGAAAATAAAGAAATAAAATTAAGAAAACATTAATTTTTTAGAAAGTTAATAAATACTAGATCTCATCTGTCAAGCCTAGGAGAAATGGTTACCAGGGAAATAGCAAAAACATTTCAGCATCTCTTTAGAGGAATTACAAAAGGAAGGAAGAAGAGTGGAAGTATCTTTTTAAAATTTCATTTTATTCGAATGAAGCAAAGTAGAAAGAAAACTGCTGATTTTTTTTCTGAGGAAGAGGGAGAAATCTCCTTTTTAAAGGATAGTAGATACTGGTATCTGATCATTTAGATCAAGATAATAAAAATTAACCATCAATAACAAGGGAGAAAAAAGTAGGCTTTCCCAAGCTGGCAAAGAGAGAAAAAGAATAAACTGCTCAAGTAAAACACAGAAAAAGAAGAAACAGCTATATGTCCAAAGGTAAATCTAAAATAAGATAAAAGTCATATAGCAAGTATATCAGTCACCATATAAAAGGTAAAAGAATAAGATTTCATCATTAAAAGGCAAAGGCAACCCATTTCTTTGTAAAACAAAACTCAGTTGGATGTTACATATAAGAAATACTTAAATTAAATTTAAAATAAAATAAATACAAATGGAGTGAGGAAAAAGATACCAGAAAAATGGACACAAAAGGGCAACAAAAGTGACAATATCAACAAAGTAGAATTTAAGGGTGGTAGAACCAGACAGGCACCAAAGGGACATGATACAGTGAAAAACGGCACAATTGGAGATGATACAGCCGTCATAACTGATGTGAGGCAATCACCATAGCAGCTCAAAGCTTAAAGCAATTTTATTTGAAATGCAAGGAGAACTTGCTAAAAATATAATTATGATGAAAACATCAATATCCTTCTCTCAGAACTGAAAGATCTAGTGAAAACATAGAAAACAGAGAAAATAAAAAATACAATTAATAAACAACTTGATATGAATTACATCTTATCCTTTGAAAGTACTTTTAAAAATACTCCTAGAATAATTTTAAAAGTTGATCACATATGTGGTCACTGGGGAAAAAGAAAAACAGAAAAGTGTGTAAGTGAACAGCTTTTATAAACTACGTTCTCTCATAATAAGCTAATAAAACTAGAAATACATGATTCATAACAAAAAATCTTAATGACTTGACAACAATGAAGGAGCATTCTTCTAGATATTCTTTGATCAAAAGGGAAATTAAAACCTGTACAGAGGTCAATGAAAAGGAATACGTCATCCATAATAAAACCTGCAGAACAAATCAAAAGCTATCTTTAGAGGAAAATTTATAGCCTTCATTGTCTTCATTATTGAAAGAGACAACTGGTTTAAAAAGTAATTTTTCATCTCAAAACTGAAAGATGAACAGCAAAATTAAACAACAGTTAAGGAAACTTTAAAATATTTTAAAATGGGGGAAAAGAAGAGACAAATGATTTCGAAAGCTTGTCCTTTGAAACATTAATAAAATAGATGAAATATCTCATGATTCTGACAAAGAAAATTTTGAACAAAAGCAAAAGCAGATGGAACAAGGAATAAGAAAGACACAGCCACAAACACAAGAGATTACAATTGTGGTGAGAAAATACTATGTCTAACTCTATGGCAACAGATAAAAATGAGTCTTTTTTTAGCAAAATATCTCTAACTCACTGGCTTTCACAATTTCTACCCTTATTTCACCATTTTACTCTCCTTTTTATATATCTCGTTTTAACCAAGCACCTTCTTTTCTATGCCCAGTTCCCCTACCTTTAATTGGCACATTTTTCCTCAGTCGAGAGCCATTTGACTGGCCTACTGTGTGTCTGAGAGGAGAGCTCAGTATGCGCTGGTTCTCTGCTCTTATTTTCATACTTTTCTTCCAAGTTCCTGGAGCATCTCTTGCATGCACCCCATTGAGGCCATGCGTGGCAGCTCTTGTCTCCTTAAATATTTCAGAGCACTTTCACATTCATTGTAGTATAATCTCACAGGGTTCTTTTTTCTATTTTTTAAGTAGAAATTTTTAAGATTTTAGACTGAAAAGTAAATGTTATACTCCAGGTGATAGTTTTATATGAAAAGTAAAATGGATTATTTTGAAAAGCTAAGTGAGAGGAAGTTTTCACTAGTTTTAATTATCAAAGACATTCACACAGAGAGAGAGAGAGAGAGGAGAGAGAGAGAGGAGAGAGAGAGAGAGAGACATTCAGGATATAGCTAATTATATTATCTCACCGGGAAGATAGGTCAGCCATGATTTTCAGCCTCAAGAGACTTGGGATCTAGTAAAAGTGCTTAGAACTTAGTGACATTTTAGAAGTTGCATAACAGTTTATATAACTGGTAGGGACCTAACTGAAAGGAGGAGGAATGTACCTCTGAGATTCCTGTTTTCCTCAAACTTAGACATTCTCTTATGTGGATCACATACTTTTCAGGTCACTCTAAAAATAGTCTCAACTTCCAGAGAGAAAAAATGTGTAATATAATCAATACCAAATGTTCACTCTCTGTTTAGTAAGTGTTTGCTGTGTAACAAACCACTCTCAAATTAATAGTTTAAAATAATGACAAATTATTCAGCTCACAATTTGTGGAGCAACAATTTAGGCTGGCTTTGGATGGGTTGGGAGTTCTATGGTTCTCACTGAGCATTTGCAGGTCAGTTCTTGCTTGTACAGGAGTTTGACTGGGGCAACTGGGTTGATCAAGATAATAAAAATTAACCATCAATGACAAGGGAGAATAAAGTAGACTTTCCCAAGCTAGCAAAGAGAGAAAAAGAATAAACAGCAAAAGTAAAACAAAGAAAAAGAAGAAACAACTATATGTCCAGTAGTAAATCTGGTTTATGTGATCTCAAATCATGCAGCAGGGTAGCTCATTCTTTTTAATGTGGTAATGGGCAGGGTTTGTGAAAGAATCAAAGTGTGGGAAGCATCTTAAGGCACAGACTTGAAATTGGTGCAGCGCCATCACTACTAAATTCTATTGGCTAAAGGAAGTCTCAAGGCCTTTCCAGATGCAAGGGTTGAGGAAGGAGACTCTCTCTTAACAGGAGAAGCTGCAGAGAGACATTGCAAGGGTATAGATACACAGCAGAGAAGGATTATGACCTTTTTGTAACTCCAGTAACCTACATCTCATTTCCATCCTGTGGATGCATGCCTGGACCACAGGAAACATTCTCTGTGCCTATTGTCAGTTCCATTCAATCGCACATCCTCTTGCTTCTCCAGGTAGGAGTCAGGCATCAGTCCCTGTGCCTCCCACCTTTAAATTCCATAGGCATATGTCAGGTTTTCCAAGTGGAGCTCCATAACCAACCCTTCTCCTTTACTTCCCCACTACCTTTCTTCTGTGGTGGGGGAAATTCATGCTTTCCAACAATTCTCTCCACTATCAGCATTCCTCAGCCTCTCTTGATCACCTTGTCTCCATTTACGGATGATGTGGTAAGGGCTGAAAAACTAGTTTCATGGACTTCTTAGTTTGGGTTCCCGTAGAAGCAAGAGGGGATGTGAAAGAAAGATTAGTTAATGAGATAATCTCAAGAAACACAGATTGGAGAGAGGGAAAGAGAGACAGGGAAAAGAAGAAAGCCAGTGCAAGGTGTATTTTTCAATACGGTTATCACTGTGGGCAAAAACTCTGGGAGTCAGTGTACAGTACAGATTTTAAAGTTGTCCCACCAGGGAGTGAGAGGGCTGGAGCACTTATACACCCATCTATGTATAAATACACCATTTTCTACAATCTATCCAGCATAAACTGAGCGCTGCTCTGAGTGAGAGGTGGTTAATTCCCTGGCTCTTCCAGCCTGCTATGAAGATGTGTAGGCAGAGCAGGCACCAACAGCCAGAAAAAAGAAAAACATCCAGTAAGAAAGAGAGGTTCTGGCAGTTGGGAAGTCAGGCCCATTTACACTGAAGTGATAAGAGTGAGATGTGGTGATAGCTCCCTGGCTGTCATCCTTGTCTTCTGTCAATGTGTAGCAACACCGTCTAACTCCAAGGCAACAGGAAACATGGAAGTTAGTATTCTAACATAAATGCAATACTCTCAAAATGTCGTTCTCTTAGTCTCATCCTCTCCCAAAAGCATCTTGTATCCTTCTAGCTGTTTCCTAATTTTACCAGTTATCCATATTTGCATTCCTGTTGTTCAGATAGCCTTTAATCCTGGTACTGAGATTCATTGCTCTCACTTTTTCTTTACCTGTATTCTCTATTACCATAGATTATCCTTGGAAGTATCTTCTCTGATATATATCTTTGCATCTACTACATAGTCTGGCCCACAGTAGAGGCTCAACAAGTATTTCTGGAATAAATGAATTAATAAGCGAGATTCATTATTCTTTGCAATCAGGCATCTAGGGTATTTTCCATGACAATACCAAACACAAAATATGGCTGTGTATTATCTCTTCTAGGTTCCCTTGAGAGGTGCAGGTTCTCATTACCTGAAAGTGTGGATTAGTTTGAACCAGTGGTTTATCATGGAAGAAATTCAACCTGACAACTCCCATTTGTCATAGTCATTGTATTTCCTGCAACTTTTAAAACTTTACTAAAGGTCTATACCTATCACTTTCTATTTGGTAAGCATAGATTTCCATGAGTTTTATGCATTATCTAAGACTAAGAAACTGCATTTCTGTCTCCCGCCACCTTGCCCCCCTCTTTCTCTCTGCCTCTCTCCCTTCTGTCTCTCAGCACACATACAAACATAGCAATTGAATTATGCTTTTTCATGTTGTTCTCTTTGCCGAGAATTTTATTTTACTCTCATCGTTGTCTATACACCTCAATTGTTTTTAGTAAACTTTCTATTGAGGTAAAACACACAAATAGAAAAGTACACAAATCATGAAAACACAACTCAGCGAATTTTCACAAGTGAACACACGTGCTCAATCAGTGCTCCTTCCCCAGTCTTGGGGAATCCAGCAGTGCACTCCAGAGCTCTTTCAGTTGAGGCCCCCTCAGTCTTCTGGGAAGACCTGTGACAACCCCACTAAGGCTCTCTCTCCCATATAGTTTATGTCCAGGCTATGGAAATCCCCAGGGGACCCCCTTCCCTGGGGAAGGCTGATCTCTGGCCTCTATTCTGCTCCGCTCCATCTTCCTATCATGGCATTTGTTTTCCCATTGTGAGTGCTATTAGCTGACCTTCTTGCTATCAACTATTGTTAGATCTCTATCTATAAATGTATGTTACTTCCCTTGCTCTCTGCAAGTTCTTTAAGTTTGCAGACTGGAATTTGCTTGAAGGGATTCTGTTGCACGAAGTAACTTCCCCATGAGCAGCCTTCACCTGTTCTTTGCATAGGACACTCTTACCTTTTTGGAAGGAAGTGCCACAATGCCTCAGTCTAATTCATGCTGTATTCCCTGTGCCTCAGACAGCGCTTTGTTCAGTGTCTATGCGCAAATAGTTGCTCAATTAACGTGGGATGAATATTTGCCTGGTTTGAATGTTAGAGATTTTTGGTTTCTTCCTAATCTTTGAATGAGGGCAACTCTCTTAGCCAGACAGGTTTATGAAGTGGAGGGTGTACAGTGGCTTATTAGGTGAATACATAGCAAATTGGGCCAGCCAGTTGTATGAAAATGATGGTGTTGTTTTATTATAAGAGTTTTTTGCTAATTTTCTACAGTCCAGCCCTAAGAATCACCTATCAGCTTTAATGTCTCCCCACAATATATACATGCATAGCTCCCCACAAACATCCAGTGAGTATCATTCTGTTCAGTGGACCCTGATGAACAGCTGCCAAGCTGGGGGCCACTTCCTCTTGTGAATCCATACTGCCTGGGCTCCAAGCCAGTTCTCTAGAGCAGGGATGCAGGCCGTGAAAAGGAACAACCGTAAAGATCAAGTCTTCAAACTATCTTTCCTTTAGCCCTCTGCCTCATGGGGACAGATAGGCCAAGTAACCTATTTCAGGGATCTGTTCTCCTTTTCTGACTACCACCACATTCCATTTCTCTATTATTTCAATAGGATCCTCTACTATGTTTTCAGAGAACACTATATCCTGCTGAAAATTTAAATGTTTCTGTAATTATTTTTGGCATCTTCCTCTGAATTAGTCTAAATTTATTTATCTTGAGCTAATATTCTCTATTGTCTTTAGTCACAGGCTTCAGCAATCACCAGTGTATCTAGTTGCAGGTCTCTTAATTTATACTCTATTCTCCCATCCTCAGCAGACATCAGAGAGAAATGTCAGTAGATTTCAGGAGACAAAATGGAAAGAAGTCATTGCTCCACCACCTTTTCCTGGAAGTCTTATTCTGTATTTTAAAACACCTTTTTAAATTACTAAGATGCTCTGACGCAAATGTTCACACATTACACCTAAATGCTACTTCCCTTGAAGCAGAAAGAAATAAAATAGGAAGAATAAACCACTAAATAAATAAATTTCATAAGCTGACCATTCTCAAAGGAGACTTTGGGGAGTGACATTCTGTTATCCTCAGGCAAGCCAGTGGGACAATACCTAAACGAGTGCCTCAGAAGTGGTTGAGCAGTGAGCTTGTGAGCTTTGAAACTCTTTTAGGTAACGTCTTGGCTTTGATTGCTACTCTGTCCATATTTATATCTTCTTGGGTTATGATTCTTTGTTCACTAACAGCAAATCAGAGACTGGAGAAAGAAGAAACTCAGTCAGCAACTAATCACACATTCCTTCTAAAGTCTAGAAAAGCTGCCAGAAAACCATTCTGGTGGATTTTGGAAGTGCTACTTCTCATGTCCCTTCCTGAGCCAACTTGTCATAGATGTTTCTGTGTCCTATGAAAAATTACTTGTCTGATGAGGGCCGAATGTATAAACAGGCCCAATATGGCACGCACGTATACCAACCCCCAACCATAGGATTGGTGAATGGCCATAGCACCATATGGGCACTTTCCCCCTGTTTTACCTCTGCCTCCACTCCCACATTATAGCCAGATGCTCACTACTGCCCCCTGTGCACTAGGATCTTTTTAACCAAACATTTCAAGTATGTGGCCTATTTCTCAAACTGGGTTCCATAGGGTTCTGAGGTCCCATGAAGGTGTCTCATGGGAAGTGAGGGTCGTTCAAGGGGGACTCTGAGCATGTGAGTCTCCAGGTGCTTCATCATCAGTTCAGACAGAACTCTGTTTACCTGTCTTACTCATGGGATTCCTCACAAAATTCTGATGCAAAAAAAGTTCTCCTGATAAGTCAAAAAACTCCTGCTACCCATAGGATACTGACCCATCAGTCTTCTACACTCCAAAACTCTCTATATTTTTATCAAGTACTCTGTAATTAATACTGCATCAGGTATTTAAATTGTGTAATTTCACTTCATTTTCCTTCTGCCTCTTCTGTCAATATCGTAGTAAAATCAATGGTCTCTCCTCCTCCTTTGGGTGGCACCCTGGCAGGTCCTAAGCCTTTTCTTTCAGGCATATAATTGGATGAATGGGGACTGGAAATGGGTGGGTATGTTGGCCAGCCATAGTCATGAGGGCTAGGTGGGACTCCCACTCACTGAGCACACTGGCAGCAGCTGGCCAGAGTCATAATTAAAACCAGCTTTGCTCCACCTTTAGCATAAGGCTCAAAAGTGACAGTCAATAGTCCATGGGTCTGAAATATTCAGGCTAATGGGAAAGATATCTTAGACCCAAGTCTCTCAAAACCCATCACAGAGACAACAATCTAAACATCTAAATGTCCAACCGCCTATTCTCCTGCTTTAATTTACTATGCAGAATATGTGGCATGCAAGCAGTGTTGCTCAGTTGGCCCCACTCCCACCAGGTAAGACCCACTGGCTTGGAATCCCCACCAGTCAGTGTCAGCAGGCTGGATACTGCCTAAGATGACTGAGTTCCCTGGGAGAGGGGCAGCCACCATCACTGCAGCCCCAGTCAATCATTTTCTCCTGCCGGTGCCAGGGAACTGGGTGGTTTGGATCAGGAGGAATTCCCCACAGTGCAGCACAGTGGCTGTGGCAGATCATGGCCAGACAGCTTCTTTAAGTGGCACCCAAATCCACCCCTCATCATTGGGTGAGCCCACCCTGGAGGAATTCCAGCAACTCCAGCCAGGGTTATATAGACAGAACTCTTTATCTCCCTGGGATGGAGCCCCTGTGGGGAGAGGCAGCTGAGGTCTCCACGGTTCAGCCAACTTAGTCTCTCCTGCCTGCTGGCTCTGGAGAGTTTGAACAGTCTGGATAAGGGAGGTTCCCCCCAATGCAGTGTGCCCACTCTGCTAAGGGGCAGCCCAGACTGCTTCTTTAAGTGGGTCCTTGATCCTGTTCCTCCTGACTGGGTGAGACCTTCCAACAGGGGTTGCCACTTACCTCATACAGGGGTGTTCCAGCCGGTATTAGGTTAGTGTGCCTCTGGGACAGAGCTCCCAGAGGAAGAAGCGGGCTGCCATCTTTGCTGTTCTGTAGCCTCCACTGGTGATACCTCCATGTTAGGAAGGGACTCAGGCAAATAGGGTCTGGAGTTGACTCCCAGCAAACTTCAGCGGTGCTACAGAAGAGAGGCCTGACTGCTAAAAGAAAAACAAGGAAATAGAAAGCAACAACACCAACATCAACAAAATGACCCACAAAAATATCCCATCCAAAGGTAAGCAGCCTCAAAGTTTGAAGGTATATAAACCCACAAAGATAAAAAAGAATCAATGCAAAAATGCTGAGAACTCAAAAAGCCATCGTTCCTCTTCTTCTCCGAAGGATTGAAATATCTCTCCAGCACGGGAACAGAACTGGGCTGAGGCTGAGGTGGATGATTTGACACAAGTATGCTTCAGAAGATGGGTAATAGTGAACTTCGCTGAGCTAAAGGAACATGTCCTAACCCAGTGTAAAGAAGCTAAGAACCATGATAAGACATTACAGATACTAATAACAAGAATATCCAGTTTAGAGAAGAACATAAATTACCTGATGGAGCTGAAAAATGCAACTTGAGAACTTCACAATGCAATCACAAGTGTCAATAGCTGAATAGACCAAGTGGAGAAAAGAATCTAAGAGCTTAAAGTCTATCTTGCCGAAATAAGACAGGCAGACAAGGCTAGAGAAAAAGGAATGAAAAGGATCAAACAAAACCTCCGAGAAATGTGGGATTACGTAAAAGACTGAACATATGACTGACTGGAGTACTTGAAAGAGATGGGTAGAATGGGACCAAATTGGAAAACATACTACAGGATATCATGCAGGATAATTTCCCCAACATAGCAAGACAGGCCAACATTCAAATTCAGGAAATCCAGAGAACCCCAGTAAGATACTCCATGAGAAGATCAACCTCAAAACACATAATCATCAGATTCTCCAAAGTCAAAATGAAAGAAAAAAAATTAAGGGCAGCCAGAAAGAAAGACCAGGTCACCTACAAAAGGAAGCCCATCAGACTGGCAGTGAACCTCTCAGCAGAAACCCTACAAGCCATAAAATATTGGGTGCCAATACTCAACATTCTTACAGAAAAGAATTTCCAACCCAGAATTTCACTTCTGGACAAATTAAGCTTCATATGTGAAAGAGAAATAAAATTCTTTTCAGACAAGCAAATGCTGAGGGAATTTGTCACCACCAGGCCTGTCTTGCAAGAGCTCCTGAAGGAAGCATTAAATATGCAAAAGGAAAACTATTACCAGCCATTGCAAATGCACACTGACGTTCACAGACCGATGACACTATGAAGCAACTACACAAACAAGTCTGCAAAATAACCAGTTAGAATCACGATGACAGGATCAAATTCACACATAACAATATTAACCTTAAATGTATATGGGCTAAATGCCCCAATTAAAAGACACAGAATGGCAGGCTGGATAGAGTCAAGCCTCTTTTGGTGTGCTTTATTCAAGAGACCCATCTCACATGCAAAGACACACATAGGCTCAAAATAAAGAGATGGAGGAAACTTTACCAAACAAATGGAAAACAGAAAAAAGCAGGGGTTGCAATCTTAGTTTATGACAAAAGAGACTTTAAACCAACAAAGATCACAAAAGACAAAGAAGAGCATTACATCACGGTAAAGGGTTCAATTCAACAAGATGAGCTAACTATCCTAAATATATATGCACCCAACATAGGAGCACCCAGACTTATAAAACAAATTCTTAGAGACCTACAAAGAGACTTAGACTCCCACACAATAATAGTGGGAAACTTTAACACCCCACTGTCAATATTAGGCAGATCATCAAGACAGAAAATTAACAAGGATATTCAGGACCTTAACTCAACTCTGGATCAAGTAGACCTGATAAGATATTTACAGAACTGTCTCTCCCAAAACAAGAGAATATACATTCTTCTTGGTGCCACATGACACTTCCTCTAAAATTGTTCACATAATTGGAAATAAAACACTCCTCAGCAAATACAAAATAACTAAAATCATAACTAACAGTGTCTCAGACCTCAGTGCAATCAAATTAGAATTCAAGATTGAGAAACTCACTCAAGGCGGGTGTAGTGGCTCACACCTGTGATTCCAGCACTTTGGGAGGCCAAGGCGGGTGGATCATGAAGTTAGGAGATCAAGATCACGGTGAAACCCCATCTCTACTAAAAATTTTAAAAATTAGCTGGGTGTGGTGGTGGGTGCCTGTAGTCCCAGCTACTCAGGAGGCTGAGGGAGGAGAATGGCATGAACCCGGGAGGCAGAGCTTGCAGTGAGCTGAGATCACGCCACTGCACTCCAGCCTGGGTGACAGAGCAAGACTCTGTCTCAAAAAAAAAAAAAGAAACTCACTCCAAACTACACAACCACATGCACACTGAACAACCTAATTCTGAATGACCCCTGGGTAAATAATGAAATTAAGGCAGAAATCAAGAAGTTCTTTGAAACTAATGAGAACAAAGAGACAACATGCCAGCATCTCTGGGAGGCAGCTAAAGCAGTGTTAACAGGGAAATTTATAGCACGAAATGCCTACATCATAAAGCTAGAAAGATCTCAAATCAACATCTTAACATCGTAACTAAAAGAACTGGAGAAATAAGAGCAAACAGACTCCAAAGCTAGCAGAAGACAAGAAATAACTGAGATCAGAGTAGAACTGGAGACAGAGACATGAAAAAACCTTCAAAAATCAATGAATACAGGAGCTGGGTTTTTTTGAAAAAATTAATAAGGTAGACCACTAGCTAAACTAACACAGTGCAAAAAAGAGAAGAATAAATAGACACACTTAGAAATGATAAGGGGATGTCACCACTGACCCCACAGAAATGCAAACAACCACCAGAGAATACTATAAACACCTCTATGCAAATAAACTAGAAAAATCTAGAAGAAATGGATAAATTCCTGGATGCATACACCCTCCCAAGATTGAACCATTAAGAAGTTGAATCCCTGAATAGACTAATAGCAAGTTCTGAAATTGAGGCAGTAATAAATAGCCTACCAACCAGAAAGAAAGAGAGAAAGAAAGAAAGAAAGAAAGAAAGAAAGAAAGAAAGAAAGAAAGAAAGAAAGAAAGAAAGAAAGAAAGAAAGGAAGGAAGGAAGGAAGGAAGGAAGGAAAGACAGGACCAGATGGATTTATAGCTGAAGTCTATCAGAAATACAAAGAGGAGCTGGTACTATTTCTTCTGAAACTATTCCAACAACTGGAAAGGAGGGACTCCTCTCTAAATCATTCTATGAGGCCAGCATCATCCTCATACGAAAACCAGGCAGAGATACAACAAAAAAGAGAAAACTTCAGTCCAATATCCCTGATAAACATCAATGCGAAAATTCTCAATAAAATACTGGCAAACCAAATCCAGCAGCACATCAAAAAGCTTTTCCAGTATGATCAAGTTTGCTTCATCCTTGGGATGCAAGGTTGGATTCAACATACACAAATAAATAAACATGATTTATCACATAAACAGAACTAAAGACAAAACCTACATTATTAGCTCAATAGATACAGAAAGGCCTTCAATAAAATCCAGAATCCCTTCATGTTAAAACCTCTTAATAAACTAGGTATTGAAGGAACATACCTCAAAATAATAAGAGCCATTTATGACATACCCACAGCCAATATGATACTGAATGGGCAAAAGCTGAAAGCATTCCTTTTCAAAAACAGCACAAGACTAGGATGCCCTCTCTCACCACTCCAGTTCAACATAGTATTAGAAGTTATGGCCAGGGCAATCAGGGAAGATAAAGAAATAAAGGATATTCACATAGGAAGAGAGAAAATCGGATTGTCCTTGTTTGCAGATGATATGATCCTATAGCTAGAAAACCCCGTTGTTTCAGTCCTGAAGCTTCTTAAGCTGGTAAGGAACTTCAGCCAAGTCTCTGGATATGAATACAATGTGCAAAAATCACAACCAGTCCTATACACCAGCAACAGACAAGCAAAGAGCCAAATCATGAATGCATTCCCACTCACAAGTGCTACAAAGAGAATAAAATACCTAGAAATACAACTAACAAGGAAAGTCAAGGACCTCTTCAAGGAGAACTACAAACCACTGCTCAAGTAAATCAGAGGAGACAAAAAGAAATGGGAAAACAGTCCATGCTCATGGATAGGAAGAATCAATATCATTAAAATGGTGATACTGTCCAAAGTAATTTATAGATTCAATGCTATTACCATGAAACTACCATTGACATTCTTCATAGAATTAGAAGAAAACTATTTTAAAATTCATATGGAACCAAAATTAGCCATATAGCCAAGACAATCCTAAGCAAAAAGAACAGGGCTGAAGGCATCACATTACCCGACTTCAAACTATACTACAAGGCTACAATAACCAAAGCAGCATAGTACCGGTACAAAAACAGAAAAACAGACCAAAGGAAAAGAATAGAGAACTCAGAAATAAGACCACACATCTACAATCATCTGATCTTTGAAACCTGGCAAAAAGAAGCAATGCGAAAATAATTACCTATTTAATAAATGGTTCTGGGAGAACTGGCTAGCTATGTGCAGAAAATTCAAACTGGACCCGTTCCTCACACCTTTTACAAAAATCAACTCAAGATGGATTAAAGACTTAAATGTAAAACCCAAAACTATAAAAACCCTAGATGAAAATCTAGGCAGTAACGTTCAGGTCATAGGTACGGGCAAAGATTTCATGATGAAAACACCAAAAGCAATTGCAACAAAAGCAAAATTGACAAATGGGATCTAATTAAACTAAAGAGCTTCTGCACAGAAAAAAATAAAATAAAACAATCATCAGAGTGAACAGACAACCTATAGAATGGGAGAAAATTTTGCAATCTATCCATCTGTCAAAGGTCTAATATCCAGAGTCTACAAGGAANTTTAC
The DNA here is from genome assembly GCF_001698545.2 of Rhinopithecus bieti. Classification (NCBI taxonomy): domain Eukaryota; kingdom Metazoa; phylum Chordata; class Mammalia; order Primates; family Cercopithecidae; genus Rhinopithecus; species Rhinopithecus bieti. Next base: position 1,326,337 of record NW_016803211.1, read on the forward strand.
AAAAATCAACTCAAGATGGATTAAAGACTTAAATGTAAAACCCAAAACTATAAAAACCCTAGATGAAAATCTAGGCAGTAACGTTCAGGTCATAGGTACGGGCAAAGATTTCATGATGAAAACACCAAAAGCAATTGCAACAAAAGCAAAAATTGACAAATGGGATCTAATTAAACTAAAGAGCTTCTGCACAGAAAAAAATAAAAAATAAAACAATCATCAGAGTGAACAGACAACCTATAGAATGGGAGAAAATTTTGCAATCTATCCATCTGTCAAAGGTCTAATATCCAGAGTCTACAAGGAACTTTACAAAAAAAAAAAAAAAAAAAAAAAAAACATTGAAAAGTGGACAAAAAACATGAACAGAAATTTCTCAAAAGAAGACATACATGCGGCCAGCAGACATATAAAAAAAGCTCAATATCACTGATCATTAGAGAAATGCAAATGAAAACCACAATGAGATACCATATCATTCCAGTCAGAATGGCGATTACTAAAAAGTCAAAAAACCACAGATGCTGGCAAAGTTGCAGGGAAATAGGAAAACGTTTACATCATTGGTGGTTACTTCAACCATTGTGGAAGACAGTGTGGTGATTCTTCAAATACCTAGAACCAGAAATACCATTTGACCCAGCAATTCCATTACTGGGTATATACCCAAAGGAATATATATCATTCTGTTATAAAGATACATGCATGCGTATGTTCATTGCAGCACTATTCACAATAACAAAGACATGGAATCAACCCAAATGCCCATCAATGATAGACTGGATAAAGAAAATATGGTACATATACACCATGGAATACTATGCAGCCATAAAAAGTAACAAAATCATGTCTTTTGCAGGGACATGGATGGAGCTGGAAGCCATTATCCTCAGCAAACAAACTCAGGAACAGAAAACCAAACACCGCATGTTCTCACTTATAAGTGGGAGCTGAACAATGAGAACACATGGACACATGGAGAGGAACAGCACACACTGGGACCTGTCAGGGGTGGGGGAAAAGGAGGGAGTACATTAGGAAAAATAACTAATGCAGGCTGGGCTTAACACCTCGGTGACGTGTTGACAGGTGCAGCAAACCACCATGGCACACGTTTACTCATGTAACAAACCTGTACATCCTGAATAGGTACCCCAGAACTTAAAATAAAATTTAAAAAAGAATATGTGGCACCGTTTACACATTGCATACGCTCTACACTAAATATTATTGAACATCCCCAGTTACTCTTCTTCTAAATAAAAATATCAGCAACACTTACAGGCTGTAAATGAGGTATTACAATGTTCCTTGAAAAAAAAGTTCTAAATCTTATGATTAAACAATAATTAAATAACCTAAAATAGTTTCATGGTGTTAAAAATCAAAAATAAAAGGAGCTGTGTGAACAGTTTATTAGCCAGAATGTAATAAATCTTTTTTAAATTGGGGATGGGCAGGTATGTGTGCATGTGTGTGTTTATCATGGCTATTAAACTTAATTTGGTGCTCACTGAGTTGTAAAATAAATAAAGAATCACTCTACACTCTTTATGTCAGCCAAATGCTGGGAAGCTAAAAATCACTTCAGATCTAGTTGAACAGGTGCACATGGGGGTTTTCTGCCAAAGAGATGGAGCTGCCAGCAACAAAATTCTATTTCTTTCCCCCTGTTCTAGCTAGAGGAACTGTGTTTGTTGATCCTTGACTTCAGCTCAGAAACAAATGTGGGTTTCTTGGGGACTGGTCTGGTGAGACGGATGAGTGAGGGGGCTGAGTGACATAGGCACACACCACATATATACACACAGATGCAGCCTCCTAGGGATGAATCAGGTGCCACCTTACAAGTTCTGCTCCCTTATTTTATCTGTAGAAGAGAGGGCTAGAAGAAAGAAAAAGGAGTATCATTTCCTATAATTTGCTTCAAATAAAGCAGCAAATTGTTAGCCATAGTGGAAGGGCATCCATAAATAAACCTTTCATGAGTGGTTTGTGGCTTCCTTAAGTGTACACACACATACAAAAATAGAATATGTATTTTTGTGTTTTTTGAATTTTTGTGTACATAAAAAATATTTCAAAACAGAAGCATATGTTTATTTTCAGCAAGAAATGAAATATATCTTTGTTTCTTAATTATACCTAGGGTTGTCAAGTTGTAAAAAGGTAGACTGAAGATTCAGAATGGGCAAGTGTCCTAGTTATGGGGAAGAAACTTTTGGTCCAGAGCTTGGTTGCCTTAAGGAACTTTCCCCACCTGAGACTTAGGAGGTTTCAAGTAGAACCAGAACCAATGTTCTTATTAAAGACACTGAAAGTGATATCTATGTTGCATAATATGAAGGCCACCTTTCCCCAAATATTCAAAGCACCATTGCTTTATTTCTGTTGGTTAATCTCTTTGGATAGGTGCACTTCTTCCTTAAATTCCTCTTTTAAAATGCAAATGACCATAGGAAAACAATACATCATGGCACAGGTTAGTTTTACAGATCCACTTCCTCCCTCCCTGAGGTCAAATGGAAGAGTGAAATCAAAGTGAGAAAATGTTGACAGAGAAAGATCGGCTATTGGGCCACTCACGTCTCTGCTTCAGTTTGTGTAAGTCTGGCTCAACGCTATCTAAGCTAGCCGTTAGCTGCCCAACAACTTTGCCCAGTTTTAAAGTTCATTAATAATCACTGAAGCTATTGGTATGCAAACCATCCAGCAAAAGAATCCAACAGATACATAGCAAAGTCTAGCTCTCTCTCCAAGTTTGTTGAATTTCCATCTAGCACCTTTGTCTCAGTCGTTGTCACTCTACTCTAGCTTTCCAAAAGGCTTCCCCACGTTGATTTCCCCCACAACTCCCACACATTTTCACAACGCAGCCAGAGTGATTTGGTTTTCCAAGATGTAAATCTGACCTAGTTAGCTCCCTGCTTAAAACTCTTCAGTGCTTTGTATTGTCCATAGAGTAGGGTCCGGACTCCTAAATGGCCTGACAGGGAGGGCTCCCCCAGCCTCTGCCAGCATGGCATCTCCCTCTTCCACTTGCTTCCCAAGAACTCTCCTTCAAAAGCTCTTTGAAGTCCCCACTTCTTTCTTCACCTACTCATCCTTAAGGTCCAAGTCTTACTCCCTCAGAGAATACTTCCTGATTTCTCCAATTAGATCAAAATGAACTATAAATAGTAAGCTTTCTTAGGCACTATATTTTTCTCCTTGATGATAACCTCCACAATTGAAATTGCCCATTGGTTTTATGTATTATTTAGTAATGCCCATCTCCCCAACTATATTGTAAATGGCAAATGAGCAGGAAGAAAGGCTGTTTCATTAATTCTGGGCACCTAATTAGCCAACATTTCCCAGCCTCCTTTTTAGTTATGTATGGCCATATGCCAGGGTTATGACCAATGGAATGTGGACAGAGGGAATGTGGACCACTTCAAGAACAGGCCCATATGAAATTTGCATGTGTAATGCTCCATATTATTTTTTCTTAAACTGACTGGAACATAAAAAAGGATAAAGACCTTGGAAGCCATGTTTTGAAGACAGGGTTACCACAAGGCAGAAAAAGTCTGAGTCACAAACAGAAGGACATTTACTCAAACTATTCAGGAATTTTTTGTAGAGGCAAGCATTGCTCTAATAAAACACAACCCGATTCTCCATGGCTAGCATAGTGTCTAAAACATAGTAGATATTCAACAAATGAAAGCATTGGTTCTTGGTGTGTGGGAGATTCTTTGTACTTGGTAGAGGCAACTGGGTGTCTGCATTTGATCAGGATTTTGGGAACAATGCCATTTTTCTATGATTATCTGAAGAAGAACGGAAGATTCTCAGCTACCAAGGAGAGACTTAAGATTTCACATAACAAAAAATGCCTGATTCTTGGCTGGGCATGGTGGCTCACGCCTGTAATCCTAGCACTTTGGGAGGCCAAGGCAGGTGGATCACGAGGTCAGAAGTTCGAGACCAGCCTGGCCAATATGGTGAAACCATATCTCTGCTAAAAATACAAAAATTAGCCAGATGTGGTGGCACATGCCTGTAGTCCCAGTTGCTTGGAAGACTGAGGCAGAAGAGTCGCTTGAACCCAGGAGACAGAGGTTGCAGTGAGCTGAGATCATGCCCCTGCACTCCAGCTTGGGTGACAGAGTGAGACTCTGTCTCAAAAAAAAAAAAAAAAAGATTCTTAGTTTTTTTATGTACTCAATTGAGGTAATTACATGTGCACTCAAATTTAATGACGATCAACCAAGTATTAAAACATTAGTTCAAGTACCTGAGATTTCCATCTGAGCCCGGTTGGAAACTTCTGTGAGACATATCAAAGAAGAATAGAAGCAGATTCTGCAGAGTTGGGCAGACCTGTGTGTGACTTAGTCTATTCCAAGTTTGGGCTGTGTCACCTTGAGGAAGTCCTATGATCCCTTCAAGCTTCAGTTCATCCTCTGTAAATGAGAACAATAACAAAAAGAGTACTGGATATAATATGCATAAAGCATTTGTCAGAGAAGGGACATTCTGAGAACTCAAGCTATGGTATTGATGATGATCGTGATGCAGCAGCATCTCTGGGAGCCACTGTGAAAATAAATGAGCATTAATATCTTGGCCTAGAGAGTTGATGAGTCAAATGGTGCAATTTGGTAGACTTGTTTGAACTCTTCACTAAAGAGAAATCAGGCTGAGGTCACCTTTTTGAAAGTACTTTTCCATGATGACAAAAGAAAGTTTTACTGCATATTTTTAAACATTTGCATATAAAGAGGAAAATAAAATTCTCACTATCAGAAGAAAATTGATATTAAAATGTTAGTGCATCTGCATCAAGACTTTGCCTCTCTACTTAGAAATACTTATGAAATACAAACCTGATTGTACATGTGAAATTACAGTTTAATTCTTCAGAACCTGGCCTGACGCTAGATTTCCTGTATTTTCATTTTAGCCTCACAATCCCTGTAGGCAATTTACTGAGGCTTTCCAAATCTTAGTATTTTTTTTTTTCTGTAAATTGTAGCAAATAATAGTCCCAACTTCATAAGGTTGCTAGGTCAACTAAATGATGAAATACATGGAATGTGCTTAGAATAGTTTCTGACACAACAAAAGCATTACGTAAAGGTTAGCAATAATGATAACTATAATAATTAATTGATGCCAATGATTTGTATGTGTGTCTCTGTAGAAATAAATGCAAAAAGGATAACAAAAGATAACATGGCAGCATTTCATTTGAACATGGACTTTGATTTCATATTCAAATATATGAATACTTTAATGAGTGAGTCTAAATCTATAGAAAATGACTTGATTCCTTCACAATTTCAGTTTTGAAGTCTATTCTAGATTTTTTATTCTACTTCACTAATTTGGTCTATGTATTCCTGAAACCAGTACCACATCCTTTAATTTTTTTTGTTTTGTTTTGTTTTGTTTTTTTTGCTTTATTTTGACTACTTGGCTAAGTACATTAATTATTCAGCTTTTCCAAAATATTTTGGAATTAATATCTTTTCATTATCGCAAATAAATTTTCGAATTTTATATCACATTTTAATCTGTTTTGGTATTACTTTGTAATCGCACTATCTTTTAGAAGTATTTTGGGAGGAATTATAAACTTTATATTATCTTTTCTTATAAAACCTGGTACATGTCTCCATTTATTCAATTCTCCTTTGCTATATGTCTTAAGTATTGTATTTTTCATTTTTTAAAATAGAACTTATTTCTTCTTTATGTCTAGGTAGTTTTCATTTTTTATTGATACTGTGAAGGAAATTCTTTTCTTCTCATTTTGTTTGCTAACTAGTTACTTTTGCTGTACAAGAAAACGGTGGATTTTGATCGACTGATGTTGTACCTATAAAAATTACTGAGCTCTTTGACAAGTTTAACAGTTTATTCGTCAATGTTCCTGAATTTCTCAGATGAACAATCAGATCATCTACAAATAATAAATATTGGATTTCCTTTTTACCAATGATTCATTAATGATTTATAATTGCTATTTTAATTGTACTGGTTGAAATGTCTATTTACAAAGGTAAATTATGGCAGCAATAAGAGGCATCCATATTATTTGTCAATTTTCTAATTCTCTAGTGCTTTACCATTAAGAAGAATGAATGTCAACATCCTTGGTTTGATACCAGTGTTTAAAATTAATTTTAAAGGAGTATCCCTCTAATCCTAGCCTATAGAGTTTACTTTTAAAATTTTTTATTTTATCGAGGCGTTATGCTGAAATTTATCAAATGAATGTTGTTAAACAGTAAAATGACCATATAATTTTGTCTTCTTTGTATCATTGCATGAGAGGATTATATTAATCAGTTTCTTCATATTGAAAATTGTTTACATTCCTGGAATCAACCCTATTTGGTCAATTTGTATTATCCTTATTGTATTTTCTTACATTTGAATCACTAGCATTTTAAGTAGGTATTTTTCACCATTATTTTAAAGCTTAGTGTTACTATTATATGTGTGTGTGTTTAATAACATTTTAGAATCAGAAATGTGTTCAGTGAATAAACTCTAAGGGACTATTGCCCTACTTTTTCTCTGAAAGTTTCAATGTGCACACGGTATTGTTGTATTCAATTTATTCTGTGAATTGATCTTTTCAGGATTTCAACCTCTCCTGATAGTGTTTTGGTCAGTTATAATTGCCTAGACAATCATATTTGTCATTTAGATTATCAAGTTTATTAATTAAACATTGCTTATTATTATAATTTATTTTAAAACTCTACTTGTTATTCTGCTATTATTTTAAAGTATTCTCTCTTATCTTTTCAAGTAGATCATTTCTCATTATAAATATTGGTTAAATTTTCATATACAGTATATCAGGTTTTTCAAGAATTAGCTGTTGAATATATTCTTCCATTTTAGCCCTTTTAACATTTCTGTTTCTGACTTATTTCATGCTTCTACTATTTTAAGAAAATTTTTAAATAATTTTCTACATTGAATGCTTTCTTTATTTAGAAGAAGACAGTCATAGAATTGCCTTCGAGCACATCTTTGATTACACAACACTAATTTCATCAGGGTGTTTTCTCATCCTCATTTTCTAGTTAGTTATATAATTTTTATTTTTGTGATTTGAAATATATTGCTGATTTTCATGTTTATATGCCTAACTTTTGTGGAAATTTGTAGTTTTACTTCAATCTGATTATAAAATATGTTTTTTAAAATTTCTACTTTTGAAAATTATTGAATTTTTTCAAACTACTTTCTTAAGACCAATGTAATATATGTTTGTAAAAAATATATATTCTTAGCTTTAGAGAGAAGAAAAGCTTATTAACTATTAATTAAATATATAAGTACAGGTATTCAAACCCTCTATTCATAATTATTATTATTTAACTGATCTGAGAAAAAATTGACTAGTATATGAAAATCACTAATTTTTTTTGTTATTTTCTTACAGTTCTAATAGTT
>NW_016803211.1:1335162-1359395 GCF_001698545.2 Rhinopithecus bieti
TTGAAAATTATTGAATTTTTTCAAACTACTTTCTTAAGACCAATGTAATATATGTTTGTAAAAAATATATATTCTTAGCTTTAGAGAGAAGAAAAGCTTATTAACTATTAATTAAATATATAAGTACAGGTATTCAAACCCTCTATTCATAATTATTATTATTTAACTGATCTGAGAAAAAATTGACTAGTATATGAAAATCACTAATTTTTTTTGTTATTTTCTTACAGTTCTAATAGTTTTGCTTTATATATTTTTAACCTGTATTAGACCATCATATTCTTATTGGGAAAGATGTATTTTCTCAATGATTCATTATAATTGATTCATATAACGATTCATATAATGATTCATATAATGATTCATTATAATTGTATCAGATTCCTTTGATCTTAATAAATTTTTACTTTAACATTTTCACTTTAAATTTTTTCTTTATTATTAATATTGTTTCTCTTGCTTGCTTGTTGTTGATTTACATTTTCTTAGCATATTTTTCCATATTTGTATTCTTAGTGATTCTTTAAGAAGCTTTTATTTCCACATTGGATCTCCTATTAACAACATACAGTTATTATCCCACACTCTTAAAGGCATCAGTGTCTGTATCCAGAATAACTGAAAATATCCAATTTGAGAAGGACTCTTTGGAGGCTCATGCTAAGAAGTGTATTTATCAACAATTTAATACTGGATATCCCTTATAAACCTGAAAACAAACCAACATTTAATTTTACTTTCTGAAATTAATGTTGTGTTATGGTACCTTATATCCTAAATATTTTAAATTTCTATTTGCTTATCTTTCTATCAATGGATAACATTAAGATGATCTGGCTAGCTCTGCTTTGAGTGGTGCTGGGCTGGCAGGGCAGTAAATTTTGAGCTCTTCCTGCTGTCCCTTTGGCAGCCTAGGGTCTCTGAGCTGTCATCTGTCGCTAAGGAAGGCCAGGGCCTCTCCTCCTCCCCAGCTGGTCAAAAAGGTAAATGATATTATCTGAACTAGTCAGAATCTAGACCAGCAGTCTTCTTTCTTGGCATTGCTTTCCTTCCTCAGAAGAGAGGATTGATATCTGAGCCTAGGAGGAAAGGTTGGAAGAAATGATATCAAATAGCTTTAGAAAGTAGCACATTCTAATCTTACAGGAAGTTTTATCTCGGGTGAATTACTTAACATCTTTGTATCATATTATTTTCATGTGTAAAATAGGGATAAGAAGATCTACTTAATAGGATTTTTGGAGGTCTTATGTGTGAAAATCTATCAAATTTAATATGATGACAAGCAATTAATCAACTATAGATAGGTGTCATTCTTCATATAATGTGTTTATGTTTCGTTCATCTTACATTCTAATGGTTTTCTCATTTTGATTGTAGAAATCCTTTCTCCCATGCTTCCTTTTCTCATTTTTTATTGCCCTTTGTCCTTTTGTTTCCTATTTTTCCTTTTTCTTTTCTTTTCTTTTCTTTTTTTTTTTTTTTTTTTTTTTTGTTTGTGTTTTGCTTTATTGAAATGGAATCTTGCTCTGCTGCCCAGGCTGGAGTGCAGTGGTGTAATCTCAGCTCAAGGCAACCTCCACCTTCCAGGTTCAAACAATTCTCTTGCCTCAGCCTCCCGAGTAGCTGGGACTACAGGTACACACCACCATGCCTCGCTAATTTTAGTATTTTTAATAGACTTTCGGTTTCACCATGTTGGTCAGGATGGTCTTGATCTCCTGACCTCATAATCCGCCTGCCTTGGCCTCCCTGTTTCTCTATTTTCAAATGAATCTTTCATTAGTTCAGAGGAAAGAGCTAAGATTTAGAACGTCAGAAAAAAATTTTAAAAATGAAATATATATTTCAATCACACCCACAAACTCACAGATATACACACACACACACACATGCTCTTATACTCAACATAACCAAAATAGCATTTCTATGGCTTGGGGTCAATGCAAATCTGAGTTCATTTTCAACCTTAATCGCTTTACATCTACACAATCATTCGCTATTTTTTACTCCTATGAAAAATGCAAATGTGTCCATAATCTCAACTCTGTAATTATAGCTCTGCAAGTTAACTCCTCCGAGTCTGAGTTTCCTCATTTGAAAAACTGGGGTACTAATAACACCTATTTCACAGAGTTGATGTGAGAATTACATAAGCAATAAGTAGACAATTGGCTGTCATCCAGGGGAAGCTCAACAAATGATGATTTTTTTTAAAAAAAAAAAAAAAAAAAGAGCAAAGAGAGTAATTCTTTTTTTTATAAAGCTTTAAGGAGGCTTAAGTGACCTACTACGTGTAAGAGGCTTTGCACAGAGTAGGAACTCAACAACATTTAATTCCTGCACTCCCTTTCTTCCTTCTTTGCTTAGTGAAAAAAAGAAAGTTGATGGACACACTCTTTGTGGATAACTTATACTATTTTCTGAAGCAGAGTAGACTCGGTAATTTCTTTTATCCAGTGCTAGTAATAATGTCTGGCAGAAAAGTCTCACTCAAAATAAAAGAGGTAACTGACTCAACTAAAGACGTGGTATGCAAAATCCTGTTGATGTCAATCCAGCTAACATTTCTCCCCCAGTGGTGGATACATAAATTTCACAGTCTCTTCTTTACTTTTGATTTTGATACGTCTTAAACCATTACTGTTCCTACAAATACTTCTAAGTAAGCATCCATACTCTCCCTGGAGTATGAGAGTGAAATAGATTTATAAGCAGATTTTTCGAATTAATGTTTAGGGATTTGCATGAGGGAAGGAAGAGAGGAGGAAAGGAATGCTTGTGGCTGCTGAATTTCAGACAGAAATGGGAGTAGAATCTACCAAAAGGGAAGGGAAATATATTGAAGACAAAAAAAAAAGTTGCCTACTGCATAAATTTTCCTGGATTTGATCCTTAATCCGAATGCATAAGGAACATCTACTATGCATTTGAGATGTCTGAGTGGGTCTTATCCAAGGAAAAGAAGCATGTACTTTCTTAATGGTTTCCTTGTTGCTACTTTAGCCTTACAAACTGGTGACTCAAAAATGGAGTGCTCTAGCTCTTCAACTCTTTTCTCATCTAGCTAAAGATTTTAGCGTATATTCTGTTAAAACTATTTCAGGAAAGATGGGGCCAAAATACATGTTTGGTATCAAAGTCCTAAAATGGAAGATGAAATGACTCAGGTTTAACTATTAATTTCATGGAGTTGCTCCCCAATAACTGAAGGAAAAAAGAAAAAAAGATGAGAGACATTCACTTTATTTGAGAAAAAAATCCACTCTTCCATTTAAACAATTACCCCTAAAAGACAACAAAATAATGTATTTTGGGTGATTATTCTTTAGCACATGCCCACACATTTTATCATGATATATGTACTATTCCAGAAGAGCGGGGAGGGTGGGACTGTAGAAAGTCCAGGTAAAGATACCATAATGTGAAGTAAGTAACAAGAGAGAAAACCCTTCTTACGGTTTCACATCTATACATGAATTGCTATGATTTTTATTATTATTATACTTTAAGTTCTAGGGTACATGTGCACAACGTGCAGGTTTGTTACATATGTATACATGCGCCACGTTGGTGTGCTGCACCCATTAACTCGTCATTTACATTAGGTGTATCTCCTAATGCTATCTCTCCTCCCTCCGCCTCCCCACAATAGGCCCGGATGTGTGATGTTCCCCTTCCTGTGTCCAAGTGATCTCATTGTTCAATTCCCACCTATAAGTGAGAACATGGCAGTGTTTGGTTTTCTGTTCCTGTGATAGTTTGCTGAGAATGATGGTTTCCAGCTGCATCTATGTCCCTACAAAGGACACAAATTCATCCTTTTTTATGGCTGCATAGTATTCCATGGTGTATATGTGCCACATTTTCTTAATCCAGTCTGTCACTGATGGACATTTGGGTTGATTCCAAGTCTTTGCTATTGTGAATAGTGCCGCAATAAACATATTTATTGTGTGTGCATGTGTCTTTATAGCAGCATTATTTATAACCCTTTGGATATATACCCAGTAATGGGATAGCTGGGTCAAATGGTATTTCTAGTTCTAGATCCTTGAGGAATCACCACACTGTTTTCCACAGTCGTTGAACTAGTTTACAGTCCCACCAACAGTGTAAAAGTGTTTCTATTTCTCCACATCCTCTCCAGCACCTGCTGTTTCCTGACTTTTAATGATTGCCATTCTAACTGGTGTGAGATAGTATCTCATTGTGGTTTTGATTTGCATTTCTCTGATGGCCAGTGATGATGAGCATTTTTTCAAAAACAAACAACCCCATCAAAAAGTGGGCAAAGGATTTGAATAGACACTTCTCAAAAGAAGACATTTATACAGCCAACAGACACATGAAAAAATGCTATGATTTTTTAAAGTTTTCATGTAAGATATTTAAGTTCATGTTTGCATATCAGTGTGCAGCCTGGAAACATATGTATTTCTCCAGGCTCAACCACACATGTGACAATGTCTCTCCAGCAGCGAACTCCTCTCACAATAAGCCTAAGGAGCGTTGGATGAATGAGACTTCACATTCAGTGAATTTCAGCCACCTCATCAGTTTCTCCATGCTACTGAAATCTCATTGTTCCACTCAGAATTTACCTTCTCCTAGGAATCGCTTTCAAAGCATTTCACTAACTATGTCAAGCCGGAGTAAGTAAAAGGCTGATGAGTTTGAATTTCCGCTCCAGTCTCTCAGCCTTTCTGTCTTATAGTTTGGCATGTCATTTCTACATGACATCAGATGCCATATTAGAAATTCCTGCTTGATCTTGAGATACATCAAAGCTACTGACTGACAAGTCATTAGGTACAGCTTAAATTCAGTCTTTAATCACTACCACTTTTAAAACATTTAATAGTGTAATTAGGAAAAATTCATAAAGACGGAAACTTCACATCATAATAAATCCAGATTTTACTGAGGCTGTCAGATGTTGTTACCTCACTCTCAATACCAGTACCAGAAGGATGAGACAGATTCTCCACATATTCGGAAATAATATTCTAGATGAAGATATGAGCTAAATGCCCTATTTTGGTCTATTCTTTTTCATGTTTGTGTGTTCCCTTCTCTGCTTCTTGAAAGATGTCTCTGAGTTTAAAAAATGATGATAAGATTCAAAGTTCTCACTTACAAGTAATGATACAAAATGTCTTCATCAGGGATAAAATTTGGGGAATGAAGATCCTTCTGTGTATCAAAAGATTAAAAGTTCTTTTCAAAAATGCTATTGAATATGAACTAATACCACATTTGACTTATTATACTGAAAGTAAATCATCAAATCATCAAGCACCCAACATTTTGCATTTATAAATTTAAGCTATCCCAGATGAGGGGGCTATGAAGTAAAGACAACACTGGGAAATTTTTATTTTTCAATTAGTAAGTGTTCTAAACAGGCCATTCCATATACCAAGAATTTTATTTCAGTGGGAAAGAGGCCATAATTATTTTTATTTCATTATCAAAACATAGCATGTTCAATAAAATATATAGATTGCATATTAAATACAAATCTGCTGATAATATTGACTATGTAAATACGATATTTTTCCTGGAGGGTGAAAAAGATTCAGAGTGCCTACTTTCCAAAATAATCATGTGTTTGGTATGATATGCTTCTTACACCTTCAACAAATCTTTAATTTTATATTAAAATAGATGTTGGATTTTATGCTCCTGCAAAGAGAAAACCTGAATTCACAAACAGAGCCATATGACATGAGATACATTAAAAATATTTTGCAAATAGAATATGCCAAAGTTAGCAGAAAAGTCTGCTTTGGGGGAAACTTCTATTATGAATAAAATTGTTGTTTGTCACTTTTATTTTACCAAGAGGCAAATTAGTCATTGCATAGCCTGTTCCATTTTTTTCTTGAAATCAGGTCACTTAATCCCTTCTGGGATGTATTCAGAATGAGAGCCTATATTTTCCTCTCAGATTAATCTGGAGAGAATTTCAAGTTGCAGGTCTTCATATAATAGGGCATGTGGAAAGGGAGTCTAAAGTGTCTGACACTTTTAATGATATAACTTTATTCAAAATGGCGTTACTTGTGAATATAATTTAAATAAAAATGTAGGTGAATTAATCCCCACATGACCTCCACTGCAATAAAATTATATTCTTGAAATGTGCTCTGTATCTCCTATATCCTGAATACAGCTGGTAACCTCAAAATGCCAGCCTTTGTGGATGGAAACTTATTTCTGAGCACAACATATTATCTGTTCCTAGGCTATAACAGTTATTCTTCATTTTTCTTGGACAAGAATTCATGTTGAATAATATGTATAAAGTTAGAACTAGCTAAATGCAGGGAATTCAAAAGTGCAGGTGAACAATCAATTCTTTATTCACATGTCTGGTTTTCTTCATGTTTCTAACTATTGTGGCACACTCTGAGGATGAAAGGTAAGATTGTTTCAGTTCCATGACTTAAAAGCTGAACAACTGTTGCATAATTATTGGACTGATGTTATCTGTAAGAGAAATCTGCAAGATATAAGATTTCTTGTTTTCATAAAGAGTCAAAATATGAATTTGAATTCTTATTAGAACCCTAACTACATAGGAAAAAGATACAGAAAAAAATAAGTCTAGAAGTAGATAAATAGATAGTGTAGAGCAATAATTCTCAAATGCTTTATAGTGAAGAACCAATTCATTATATTTTAATTTCCAATCTGTCAAGGATGGATACCTTTGTAAAATAAAATAAAATGATTAATAGAACATGAAATAAAAAAATAAGCAAAGGCATACAAAAGACAGGCCCAGATTTTTATTATTTGTCTAAGGAGTCACAGAAATTACGTTGCAATGAATACGATTACAAAAAAGCATAACAGAAAAATTGCTGTAAAAGTTTCCAACTGCTCGCTTGCAACTCCTGTACTTTCCTCATCACAGGCAGGCACTAGTCCACAGACCTCACTTTGAGACACATTGAGATAGAACATACATTCTTAGTTTTCCATTCTCCATATTTGTTAGGTATTTGGTACATAGCTCAGCATTTCTAAACTGTATGCTAGCAGCAGCACTTTAGGACAACAAATATTTATTTTTCTATGTCTGCCTCTTCATCCCTGAGTTTGTAGCTGGGGATGATATGAGGAGGCTGGCAAAGGTATTCTGCTACAGGAAAAAAAAAAAAAAAAAAAAAAAAAGTAAGACATGGTTCCTATCCTAAAGAAACATAACCCAGTAGGAAAGAAAAACATCATTAACTCGCTAAGATAGCGTCTTCTCATTGTGGTCATGGATGAGTGGCTTATTATAAACTTCTTTCAAGGTGAGTTTCCTTATGTACACCATGTAGTGTCAGTAGAGAGAAAAAATATTCTACATATATGGATTCTCCCACATTTCCAATAAATGATGTCGCTGTGATTAATAAAATACTTGTGCATTTTTAACTGGTACCTAAATTGATAGTAACTATTTGTCAATATTTATACATTCTGTGAGTAAATTCTAGAGAGGCAGCTACAGTTGTAGAGGGTGGCATTCAGAAAGGGGAAACCCCAGCCGGGCGCCCTAGCTCACCCCTGTAATCCCAGCACTTCGGGAGGCCCAGGCGGGCAAATCACAAGGTCAGAAGTTCGAGACCTGCCTAGCCAACATAGTGAAACCCTGTGTCTACTAAAAATACACAAAATTAGCTGGGCATGGTGGCGTGCACCTGTAATCCCAACTACTCGGGAGGCTGAGGCAGGAGAATCACTGGAACCCGGGAGGCAGAGGTTGCAGTGAGCTGAGATCGCGCCACTACACTCCAGTCTGGGCGACAGTGCGAGACTCCATCTGAAAGAAAATAAAAGAGAAGAGGAGAGAAGAGGAGAGAAAAGAAAGGGGAAGCCCCACCAAGAATTTGTAGAGAAGACGGAGCAACAAGGAGAGCTGAAGTGGCTGGAGAAGGCAATGGGTAGAATAGAAATTTGAGTTTGTAATGAAAGGATGGGTATAACTTTTTTTCATAGGAGTCTCTCTAGATGAAGGGACTAACAGAACTAAGAATATAATGCTATTAAAAAACTCTCCTATTGAAAACAAAATAGACTGTGGAGTTGAGTTGGTTGAGAAGAAAACATGTAACTTGACTGTGGGCAACTTGGAACACTACTTAGAGTGAACTTATCAAGCCAGAAAGAACAATAACATTTCAGTGTAAAAGTTGGAATCTCTGATTGACAAGTAGTGAATTCCTAATGCTCAATGTTGAGAATAACTCTGAAGTTGTCCCACACTCAAAGAGGAAAAGTATTGTCATTGACTACTCATATCTGCCATGGCACCTGCTAGAGAAGCAATGGTGGATGTTTATTATTTTGGCCACAGTACCATGGTTTCTGAGCTTGGCTAAGAGTTAAAGAAAACAGATGCATTTTTAACAATTCAGTTATGCATGGCATTTAAAAACTGATCTATATAGTGGAGGGAAATTAGAGATTTTGGGGTAGATTAAAGTGAGGTATAAGATGGAAAGCTGTGCAGTAGGCACCGAAGGGACAGGAGCCCAGAACATGAGCTGATGAAGGATTGTAACAAAATACTTTCACAATAAAACCAAAACCTCATTTGTGAAACATTTCAAAAAGTCATAGACTATTAGAGCTGAAAATTAAACTTAAAATATCACTACCCAGCTCTTTCCTTTAGAAAATGTGGAAACAGAGACACATAGAAGTTAAGTCTCTAGTCCAAAATATCTGTTGACAACTTGAAGAACAGAAAGAGAACTACAGTCTCTATTTCCCAGTGTTTCGACTCTCCATTTCAGATGTCAATAGAATTTAGCTAACCAGTCAATGTGGGAATCAAGATTGAAGAATCACAGATAATTCCCAGATTTTGAGACTAAATTACTGAAAAAACAATAGATTAGCTGTCGATATAAATCTTTTATTTTAACTCTGATAACAAAGTATTTGTCAATAAAATTAGCCATTAAAACATAATGCTTTGATTGTAACTAAACTACATGGTGTATTCATCAGGATAGACTGAGTTCGGCTGCAGCAACAAAGATCTCTAAAAATCTCAGCAACTTAACACAAGAAAAGCTTATTTCTTGTTTTCATAAAGTACACTTATTGATCCAAGAAACTATCAAGGCCATCTGTCCTACAGGTGTTAACTCAAGATTCCAGCTTCTTATTCTGGCAAGTAAATGCTCTTACCCAGAAATGACACACATTACATCACTGACATTTCTTTGACTAAGGCAAGTCATGTGGCCATGACAACTTCAAGGGAGAGTGAGGTACAATCCTCCTGTGTGTGTGCAAAAGGAGATGCTTCTGAATAGAGCCAGAATGTGCCTACCAATAGCACATGCAATAAGATTTAAAGAGAATAGATGGTGCAACAATTTGATATTTGACTAATATCTAATATATGCATGTGTTCTGCTTACTTTTTTGGGCCAGAAGTCTGGTGTGACTTTCATGCAGTCTCTGAAGGGATTTTAGTTCACAAGTATGTAAATAATGAGTAAAGCTATATTTTTCTACTTCTCCAGATGGTACATAGCTCAAAGGGAAACGCTGTAAAGGAAAAGTAAGTTTCAGGTCAAGATGAGGATACATTTTATGACAACATGATGCCGAGTAACAAACATAAATTTAAAAGACACCCATTTTAACAAAATAAAATTCTAATTTACCTATGAAGTAGAAACATAAAAATTTATTACTGATTTTACAAGTTAGTAAACAAGACATTATAATATCTAGCTAGATATTTATGTGTTTGACTTTTTTATTATTAAAAAGCTCATGTTTGTAAATTATGTTTCTGAAGAATTTTTAAGGGACTCCTCAAAAATAGAAGTGGCCAGGCATGGTGGCTCACGCCTTTAATCCCAGCATTTTGGGAGGCCGAGGCGGGCGGATTACAAGGTCAGGAGATTGAGACCATCCTGGCCAACACGGTGAAACCCCGTCTTTACTAAACATAAAAAATTAGCCAGTCGTGGTGGTGGGCACCTGTAGTCCCAGCTACTCAGGAGGCTGAGGCAGGAGAATTGCGTGAACCCGGGAGACGGAGCTGGCAGTGAGCCGAGATGGTGCCACTGCACTCCAGCCTGGGTAACAGGGCGAGACTCCGTCTCAAATATATGTATATATGTACATATACATATATATACTATATATATAGTCAGAAGTACTATGTCTACATCATCTCCATTATGTCTTAGCCATAACCTGACAGGTCAATTTTGAAAAAAAAAGAAAAGAAAATGAAATGAAAAAATATAAGATGTGAAGCTGGAATTCCCAAACCCCCAACACTGGTTGTATAGCCACCACAGCAACGCAAATGATTAAAAATGGAGAAGTCTTGCTGATCAGTAAGTCATTTGTTGCCATGGTTCCCAAGGGCCATGCTGCATTTTCTAGAGAACTAATGGACCATAGTGACACATCCTTAATTTTTGATCTTCCTGTCTCAAAAATGTTAGAAACCATGATATGTTAAGATAAATGTCAAGAGGAAAATTGTTGCTTAGATTTTTATGCAGACTCTATATGAGGCTGATGTTTGGTGACTTTTATGCCCTGAAGTCAGTTCTCTGGGGGTTAATGGGAGCAGCAGTAAAGGGGCCCCTCCCAGATCTTCATTTGCCTATCAGGGTGGCTCCTCTGCAGGCAGGGAATGACATCTTTCCACATGCTGCCTCCTCACTGGCTTATAGCATGTCACAGCAAGGAGCCTGCAGGGTACCTGAGCCACTTTCTTTGGATGTAGAATGTTCAGGATACAAATGCTGTGGATGTACAACCTGAGTTGCAATGCCAACTTGTTTTTCAAAGAGGCTCTGCCAATGTCTACTCCCTCCACCCATGTCTGAGAGTGCCTTTTTTCCATGAAGTGCAAACAAGGGCAGCTGACTTAGCAGTGCATACATCAAACCTGCTGAAAAAGTGTTTGTTGGAGAAACTCACAGGGATGGAGTCTGTAGTAGATGTTCCTCCATCACACTCTGGGGCAGCACATAGGAAACTAACCTGGCAGTCAGTTTCTGGGAGAAGGATCCCACATCTCGGTCTGAGGGTTTTTAAGATTCATTACTGGGAAGCATCAGTCTCTCCCCTCATAGGATGAGAGGCTCCAACACGACACAAATAAGACATGGCAGAATCTTGGCCCCAGCCCTCTCCTTTCAGCTCATTGTTTATAGCTGGGGCATAGCAGGTTGTCCCTCCCCTGGCATGATTGGAAGACTATAGTCCAAGCCGTCAATTGACCCCTTATATGCCACACTAGAGCCAATCTCCATGGAGCTTGAAGGAGACTGGTTTCTTTTCTGGAAGGCCAGTCTTGAGAGTACCAGTATGGGAAAAAAATCAGCCTTTCCCTCTCACTCCACATCTCTTTCTTTTTGGCATTTTATTGTTACTAATCTCTAACTTAATTGGTTAAATTGAATAAGCAAGTGGTCATTAGTCTGAGGCAGTCTTTGTACTTTGAGTCCCTATGTTAAAAATAAAAACTTCACCCTGACTTAGCATGTAAACAAACCAAAACCTAGTAATAGTATTTTTTTTTAAACAAATAGCCTGGTTTCAGCCAATCACAAATAGCCATGATTTAGCCAGTCACAGGCAGCCAGCTGATGAGACCTTGCACAAATAAGGCCAACTCCTAGCTGCAGCTAATCAGATGATTTCTCTACTATGCTTCCCTATTCAGCCTCACTCTACTCAGGCTGCCAGGTGTAGCTATTTAAGCCTCTTCTGGCACTAAGTGCTGCCCAATTCATGATTCATGTTTTGCAGAAATAAACTCTGTTAAATTTAATTCTTTTAAAGTTTTTCTTTGAATGATTGCACTAGAGTATATGGTATGTATGACTATACATTTTTTAAAGTTAAGACTTTCTGGTCTAACATATCATTATTTTTCATAAATTTTCTCCATGTTGCCAGAAGGAACATTTTACATATAACTATTACATGAAACCTTTTAATTATGTTGTTGAAACCTTCTTTGGCTTTAGTTTTGCTTGACTAACCTATTAAGTCCTTAGAGAGCTATGTTAAAATTTTCTAATAGACTGGTAGATTTTTCAGCTTTCTCTATAACATTTTATAATTTTTTTGGCTTATTTATTTTAGACCTGCTTTGTAAGATGCATACATGTTTTAACATATCTTTCTGGCCAATAAAACTTTTGTCAATATATAAATAATCCTCTTTATGTCCTATAATGCTTTTACTTTAAGTTAATTTTGTCTAATATTACATACTCCTACCAACTTATTTTAATTACTTTTGGATGGGTAATTTGTTCTATATTTTGTTTTCAACTTTTCTGTGACCTCTATTTTAGGCGATTGTCTTTTAGAAGACATTTCCTCCCCAACCATTTTATGGACAGAAAATATTTCAAAATATTTTAGTGGGGAATTTAGTCCTTTATTGATTATGGGTGCAGATAAACTCATTTTTTAAATTTTTCTCAGAATATTTTGTACCTACTTGTATTTTTGTTTGTTTGGTATGTGTTTATTTACCGTTTCTCAATGCCATTTGAACTGAGGTTTATTTTCTCCATTGGTTTTTAACGTCTACTGGCTTGGAAGTTCTGCATTTAATTTCTATCCTTTTAGGGATTTCTCTAAAAATTTAACCTTCAGTCTTAGCTTAAGATGTCTAAAGTTGATCAGTATCTTAACTCTTCTCCTGTATAACACACAAATTTTAAAACAGCTTTACTCACTCATTCTTCTAAATTAGATTCCATTTTACAGAATTCAGGTCTCTCTTGATTTTTTAACCTCATAAATTAGATATTATTATTGTTATATCTATTCAACTTTTGTTTAGATTTACCAAAATGGTTATTATTTTAATTTTTTTTTTGTATTATTGTCTACTCAGACACATCTTCTGGAATTTTCTTTCTACCTGAGTATATTCCTTATATTTGCCCTAAATAAGGGTCTGCTGCTTGTAAACTCCCTCAGTTTATGTCTGCAGTTGTCTTTATTTCTCACTCATGCTTTCTCAAGTCATACTTTTATAGATTGACAGTATTTGTTCTTAGCACTCTGTAGATCCTGCTCCCTGACTCCTGTCTGACACTGTTGCTGCAAGAAGCCAGCTGTAAGTCTAATAATCATTGTTTTGTAGGTGATTCTTGTCTCCTTTTTCTATAGTTGATTGTAAGATCTTCTGTCTTCAGTGTACTATGAGTTCATTACAATATGTCTAGATCAATTTCTTTTTATTTACTTATTTTTTGAGATTCATTTAAATTTTTAATCTGGGACTGTTTTCTTGAGTTGATTATAGGGACATCTTAGGTATTATCTTTATGAACATTCCTACTCCCCTTTCTTTTTTTTTTTTTTTTAATCTCTGTTTAGACATACATAGCTATATCCCTCATGTGTCTTAACCTGTCTTTCATATTTTCCATTTCTTTGTCTCTCAGCCCTGCATTCTAAGTAATTTCTTCAGATCTTTTTTCCAGTTCACTAAGTACCTCTTCACTTGTGTCTAATCTGCTTGTAAAACCTTCCATTGCACAGCAAATTCATATCTGAAACTGTATGCCTTAGAAATACACAAGTGCATGTAGGTTTCGTATAAGTAATGTTTCTTGCAGCCTTATTTGAAATAGGAAAAAGAAAACTAATACTTCTCAGTAGGAAAATGGTTCAATAAATTATACACATCAGTTCTATTAAATTAATACTATATAGCTAAAAAGCTATCTAAATAGTTGCTTTATCTATTCCAACTTGGACCAGTGCCAGCCATCTATACATAGTGGAAAAAGGTAGGTTTCTGCGTGTGTGTGTGTGTGCATAAAGAATTGTCTAAAAGCAACTATTCCAAATTGATACTGTGCCATAAGTATAAAATACATCCGGGATTTCAGACTTATAAGAAAAAAATGTAAATTGTCTCATTAATAATTTTATATTGTTTACATGTTGAAATAATAATATGTTAGATATATTGGGTTAAATAAAATACATTATTAAAATAAATTTCATTTATTTTACTTTTCATACTGCTAGTAGACATTTTAAATTACATATTATAAAAATGTTGATGCTCTAAGTTAAAATTGTATTTCATATTTCTATAATTACTATTTGGTTCATTTACTGGTAAGAAGAACTTGTATTCTCTATTGTTTGTGACACTTTCAATACTCTTATTTCTCTGGACATATCCTTATTTTCTGTTTACTACCTGGTAATACCAATATCGACTGTTATTATAGGTCTCATTCTGAAATATATTGTTTCTACTGACTCACTCCCTTAGTGACTCATTTCTTCTTGCACTTATTAACCTTTAGCACTTTATCTGTGAATATTCTGAGTTTAATTTACATTTCTCCAAAACAAATTTGCATTTTCTTCCCCCAGGTATGTGAAACTCTACCATCCTGGGGCCAAATTAAAACAAATATTCATCTTATCAGTTTGTGAAAAAGTCAGATAGGTAATGTAACATTTTTACTTTTTATGAAAGTAAAATATGTATGCACAAAAATGTGCACATATTACAATGCAAGGGAAAATGAATTTTCACAAACTAAGCATATCTGTGAAGCCAGTACCCAAAACAAGAAACAGAATATTACAGGTACCTAGATGCCCTCCACATGCTCTGCCATATGTGTGGGGGGGTGTGGGGGGGTTGTATATATATATCTATATGTGTGTGTGTTTGTGTGTGTATATATATGTAGTTTGTTTGCTTTGGTTTTGTTTTTCTTGGCCCTGAGCAAAGGCTGAGTTCAGCAGGTGCCCTCCACATCTCCTGTACGGGTTTAGCCTTCCTGTCCTGGGGCTTGGCTCTGTTTTCTCACCTGTTGGGGTCCCAGGTTTTATCCACTCTTCTGTCTGTGATTGGCCAAATTACACTAAGACAATTAGAAATATGTAAATACCCCCAGGGCAAACACTGTTTCTAGCACTTGAATATTCTCCAGATTTAAGCTTTTCTCTTATTTTGGGTTTAGAAAAAATCCTTATTTTACCCCAAGCTCAGAAATGTAAGACAGCAAAAAAGAGAGAGAGAGAGAAGGAAAAAGGGAGAGAGAGGAGAAATACTGATTTTTTAACATTTCATCCATAAATAGAGACTTGGTTCAAGAAATTACGAATAATGATAAAATGAAAATTCTACACTATTAAAATCTTGTTATTAGAATCTAATAATATGTTAAAATATCTATGACATTATTGAAAAGAAAACAGTGATTCAAACCTGTAAAGTATAATCCAATTTTGTAAAAAATTTAAAAGATAACGAATTTTACATACCTTAAAACACAAAATAAATGAATTAAAGCATTAACAGTGACTTTCTCTTGAGAATGGACTCGCACGTTCTTATTCATATGCTTTTCCATTATTTCTGCAAGGTTCACATCCTTATTGTGTAATGTGAACAAAAAACAGGAAGAATTAAGAAGGAAAACCAGGAGCTAGAAAACACTTTTTCCACCCACCTGCACTCTCAGTCACACACTCAGGCTATGTCAGTGACATGAGGGAAACTGGAAAAAAAAATGGAATAGCCCCAATAACATTCAACAAGAGAAACCTACAGCCAAGTAGGCACAACACCGCTGTGCTTTCTACTCATGCTGATTCTCATCAAATGGAAAATGCGACTTCATCCAGGAGGAATCTTTTGACTCTTTCCACCCAGGGTTTTTTTTTCCTCTTGCTCCATTAATCTGCCTTTCTCTAAGCAGTGCACTGCAGGTGTGGACAGAATATAACAAAACTCTTCATAACCTCTAATTTAAGATTCATAATTTTTTAGTCCCTTAGCTTGATTGACTTGGCGAAATACTGGAAAGCCTGTGATTCAGGCAAGGAGGAAAAAGCAAGAATACATTTTTACCAATTCACATTGTTTGTCAACAAGTTATTAGAAAGAACTGTACCCTTTTTTCAACCTAGCATGGTTGATCTGCAGTCATGTTTTTGAACAGTAATTTGGAAACAGGACCAGTATTTAAAACCTTCCTTTTAGGACAGGCAATAATAATAACAAAGATAATGCGCCAATGAGAATGCTTTTATGATTCTCTCTTTTTGGCATTGTGAGTGGAGATACCTCGAACAGACCAGCGCCAACAGCAGCTTCTGTGAGCTTGGTGGGAATACAGACTCTTGGGCCTCACCCCAGACTTACTGAGTCAAAATCTCTGGGGATAGAGAGTTTAACAACTTCTCCAGTAATTTGTATGCACACTAACATTTCAAAACCACTTGAGAACATCCAAAAATAATGTTGAATTATCACAATTCAAACCAAAAAGAAAAGGCAGTTTTATTCCTCTGTTTATTGATCTCTCCTCTGGGAAGAATTTTTGCTATAAACCCTCACCCTAGTAGAAACAATTAGGTGTGGAAACTCTTAATTGTATCATGGAGCAGAGGTCAGGGCTTCATAGAAACGGTCTGGTCCCTAACTGCTTCCCTTCTGTCATCAAACCCCAGGAATGGACGTTTTGTTCAGTGTCTCCTTTCATCTTTGAAGAGATGCAACTTTGAACAGACAGTGTCGCTGTTGGGAACTGTTTTGTCCCCGCCATCAATTGTATGTTCCTCTCTGTGATTATCTGGTGAGACAGTGCAAAAATAGGGACAAAACCAACAACAACAACAAAAAAAAAATACAAGGAAACAGGAAACTCTAGTGCACTGGAGTTGGCCAGCATAATTTTTTTTTTCTTATGCATGGTCATGCTACACGGTTTTGTAAACTTCCTTTTTAAAATCATGGTTGACTGCACATTTAAGAAAAGTTTTGACCGGGAATGGTGGCTCACATCTCTAATCCAAGCACTTTGGGATGCCAAGCTGGTGAATCACCTGAGGTCAGGAGTTTGAGACCAGTCTGACCAACATGGAGAAATCCCGTCTCTATTAAAAATATGAAATTAGCTGGGCGTGGTGGCGCATGCCTGTAATCCCAGTTACTCAGGAGGATGAGGCAGGAGAATCGCTTGAACCTGGGAGGTGCCATTGCACTCCAGTCTAGGCAACAAGAGCAAAACTGTGTCTCAAAACAAAATAAATAAATTTAAAAAATAAAAAAAGAAAAGTTTTGATAGCAAGCATATATCAAACTATGAAAATATGCAAAAGTCTAAATGATGCCTTTGGAATCTTCATTTGCAATATTTTTACTATTATACTAAGGACTGACACTTTTATTAATCCAACTTTTGAGGGATACTAATGACTTACTATGTGTAAGGAAGGTTTCAGAGTAACAATTTCCTCTAATCAAAATTTATCTCATTTATTTCCCATTTCTTTAGAACTCTGGATTATGATAATATATTATATTCTTCTATAATAGTAATTGCATATCAATGATGCCTTTGTCACTTTGGATCACTTAGAACAGAATACCATAAACTGGGTGGCTTAAGCAACAAACATTGATTTCTCACAGTTTTGGAGGCTGGGAAGTCCAAGATCAAGGTGCCAGCAGATTCAGTGTCTGGTGTGGGCCCACTTCCTAGTGTGTAGATGACATCTTATCATTATGTCCCCATGTGGCCAAGAGAAAAATCACTTTTCTCTTATCTCTTTTTATAAAAGCACTAATCCCATTCATAAGGGTTCCACCCTCATTACCCAATTGTTTCCCAAAGGCTCTCCTAATACCATCCCATTTGGGGTTAGCATTTCAACATATGAATTTTGTGGGGACACAAATATTCAGTCTACAACAGATGCTTATATTCCAAATATTTTTCTCTCTTTCTCCTGTCTCAGTGTATCTATTGCCACGATAATACTATATAACTAATAGCCATAAAGCTTCAGTGGCATAATACAATAGCACTTATTTCTCATCTAACAGGAGCCTGCTAGAGATCTGCCAGGTGGCTCTATGTCTTTTGGTAGGGCTATGTGCCAATTGGCTACCTATTGATCTAGACCAGCTTCAACTAGGACACCTGAACATCTTGGGTCTACTTCACACATCCATCACATTCCAGCAGGCAACCACAGGCATGTCCTCATGAAACTAACAAAAATACAGGAAACAGCAAGGCCTCTCAAGTCACAGACTCAGAACCACCACCTTAGCACTTCTGCTTCATTCTGTTGGCCAAAGGCAGGCACATAGTCAGGTCTAGAGGCAGAGCCAGAGAACAGTTCAAAGTTACATGGCAAAGGGAGTGGATGCAGAGAGAGTGAAAGATCAGAGTCCTGTTTGCAACCAATGTACCACACCTTCTCATCCAAACCATCATTAAGACCTTATCACATTCAACCTTATCACATTCATCCAATTTTCTCTATCTTACTACTGCCACCACTTCAGGGCACTGTTGCTGCTTGCCTGTGGCCTCCCAACTGTTATGTCCACATCTACCTTGTCCACTGCTCCTTAGTTTATTCTCAAGACAGCATTCAGAATAATCATTTTAAAACAATCTTATTTTTTAAAAAAAATTGCTCTTGGCACTCATTCACTGAAATCCACTCAATGGTTTCCTATTGCTTTCAGGATGAAGGCAAAAATCCTGAATATGGAGTATATGGCCTTGTCCCATGTGGATGTGGAGCATGCCTCTCTCCTCAGCCTTATTTAGCCCCCATCTCCCCTCCGGGCTCAAACTATCCTGGCCTTCCTTCACTCTCTCCAGTGCCATGCTCCCCACCTCACAAGGCCTGCATAGATATGGGTTCCTCTATCTCAAATGAGTCTTTGCCTGGTTCAGTTCCATGCATCCATCAGATCATTATTCAGACATCATTTTCTCAACCTCATCATCCCACTGTCACTATAATAGGGTGTCCTAGTTTCATGCTGTAAAATCTGTTTGTAATTTTCCATCACTGTCCTTCGTTTGTAATGCACAATTATCTGTGTTGTTAATTGATTACATCTACCTCCCACTAAACTGTAAAACTCCATGATGTCATGTCTGCAAGATCAATGTGGTTTCCTAAAGGATTTACCAAACTATACAAGAAAAATAAATTTTACTTCCCTCCATTTTGAATATAAATTTCTTATATCTTGAATTTAAATTAGTTTGTGCCATTATACTATGTAATTCGAAATAGATATTGCAAAATATCATTCTTCTACTTTCCAAATTTACCAGGAAAATCTTTAATTTTCTCTCTCCTTTGCACAAATACGCCTTGCCCAGGGGAATAAAACCATAAAGCAGATTAGTCAGATTGATAGTAAAATTACTCTTAAAGAGTTTGTGTTATTTCTTAGTCATTTCTTTAATGATTTCTTATATTCTCTGTAGGGAGAATGCCTAAATTAAAGACTGTGAGACAAAGGTGTGAAGCAAGTGCTGGATTTGTTTTAGCTTTTTTTTTCTTTTTTTTTTTCTTTTTTTTTTTTTTTTTAGACAGAGTCTCGCTCTGTCGCCCAGGATGGAGTGCAGGAGCATGATCTTGGCTCACTGCAAGCTCTGCCTGCCAGGTTCACGCCATTCTCCTGCCTCAGCCTCCCAAGTAGCTGGGACTACAGGTGCCCGCCACCGTGCCTGGCTATTTTGTATTTTTAATAGAGATGGGGTTTCACTGTGTTAGCCAGAGCGGTCTTGATCTCCTGACCTCGTGATCTGCCTGCCTCGGCCTCCCGAAGTGCTGGGATTACAGGTGTGAGCCACTGCATCCAGCCAAGTGCTGGATTTGTATTCTGACAATGGAGAAACACTATCTACATGTTCAAAATAAACAGTGTCTCCTTCCATTACAAAAATGTAAATTATAATAAACCTGTAAGAACATATGCATGCAATAGTATTTAACAGTGATTTGGTTTGTACCCTTTGACCAAAATCTCCCCACTTCCTCCACCCCTAGCCTCTGGCAGTCTCAATTCTACTCTGTTTCTATGAGCTTGACATTTTAGATTCCACATATAAATGACATTATACAGTATTTGTCTTTCTTTGTCTGACTTTACTTCATTTAGTATAATGTCCCCAATGTTCATCATGTTGTCACAAATGGCAGGATTTTTTTTTTTTTTTTTGGATACACAATTTTGCTCTGTCATCCAGGCTGGAGTGCAATAGCACAATCATGGCTCACTGAAGCCTCCGCCTCCCAGGCTCAAGCAATCCTCCCACCTCAGCCTCCTGAATAGCTGGGACTACAGGCCTGTGACACCACACCAGGATAACTTTTGTATTTTTTACAGAGACAGGTTTTCACCATGTTGGCCAGGCTGGTCTTGAACACCTGGGCTCAAATGATTCACCTACCTCTGCACCCCAAAGTGCTGAGACTACAGGCATGAACCACCATGTCCAGCCAGGAATTTCTTTTTCTTTTAGATTGAATAACACTCCATTTTGTGTATATGTATGTGTGTTTTTATATATTTTTAATATGCATATATATTCACATTTCTCTTGCCCATTCATTCATTGACAGACACCTAAGCTCTTTCCATGTCTTAGCTATTGTGCATAATGCTTTAAAAAACATTACTAGAGGCCGGGCACGGTGGCTCACACCTGTAATCCCAGCACTTTGGGAGGCCGAGACGGCCAGATCACAAGGTCAGGAGATGGAGACCATCCTGGCTAACACGGTGAAACCCCGTCTCTACTAAAAATACAAAAAAAAATTAGTCGGGTGCGGTGGCGGGCGCCTGTAGTCCCAGCTACTCGGGAGGCTGAGGCAGGAGAATGGCGGGAACCCAGGAAGCGGAGCTTGCAATGAGCTGAGATCTGGCCACTGCACTCCAGCCTGGGCGACAGAGCGAGACTCCGTCTCAAAAAAAAAAAAAGAAAAGAAAAAAAAGACATTACTAGAGTGTGGCTGTCTCAGGGGTACAGATTTCATTTCCTTCATTTCCTTCAGATACATATGCAGAAGATATGGTAGTTAGATTTTTAAAATTTTGAAGAACCTCCATACTCTTATCCATAATGGCTATACCAGTTTATATTCCCTTCAACAGTGCACAGGATTCCTTTTCTCCACAACCTCACCAACACTTAACTCTTCTTTTTAGATAACAGACGTGGGAGCATACATGAGGTGATATTTCATTATGATTTTGATTTGCATTTCCCTGATGATTAGTGATGCTGGGCATCCTTCCAATTACCTGTTTGTCACTGTCTTCTTTTGAAAAATTTTTATTCGGACTCTTTGGCCATTTTAAAATTGGATTATTTGTGGGGTTTTCTTCACTATTAAGATGTATGAGTTTTTTTAAATATATAGATTTTGGGTATTAGTTCCTTATAAGACAGATGGTTTGCAAATATTTTCTCCCATTCTGTAGGTCATCTTTTCATTTTATTGAATGCTTCCTTTGTTTTGCAGAAGCTTTTTAGTTTGATGTAGTTGGACTTGTTTACTTTTGCTTTTGTTGCTTGCACTTTTGGTGTCATATAAAAAAAATATTACCAAGACCTCTGTCAAGGAGTTTTTCTCCTGTTTCCTTCTAAGAGTTTTGGAGTTTCAGGTCTTACATTAAAGTTTGTAATACACTTTGCATTGATTATTATGATTAGTGTAAGATAAGCATCCAATTTCATCCTTCTGCATGTGGATATCCAGTTTTCAGTATGATTTATTGAAGAAACTATTCTTTTTCCATTGTGTATTCTAGGAACACTTGTCAAATATTAGTTGATGACTATACATGCATGGGTTTATTTATTTCTGTGCTTATTATTCTGTTCCATTAATTAATGTGTCTGTTTTTATGACAGTATCATACTCCTTTGATTACTATAGTTCTGTAATATAGTTTGAAATCAGAAAATATGATGCCTTCAGCTTTGTTCTTTCTCAGAATTGTTTTGGTTGTTCTGGGTCTTTCATGGTTCCACTGAATTTTAGAATTATTTTTTCTATTTCTGTGAAAAAATGTCATTGAAATTTTGACAAGGATTATGTTGAATTTATGGATCGTTTTGGATAACATGGACATTTTAATAATACTGATGCTTCTGATCTGTGAAAAATAATGTCTTTCCATTTACCTGTGTCTGTTTCAATGTCTTTCAATACTTATGGTTTTCGGTATATTGATTTCTCACTTCCTTAAATTTACTGTTAAGTATTTTCTTCTTTTTGATGCCTGTCTTACTTCATTTTGTGCTGCTAAAACAGACTACCACAGACTGGGTAACATATAATGAAAATAAATTGTAGCCTTATGATTCTGAAGACTGGCAAGTCCAAGATCAAGGGACTGGATCTAGTAAAAGCATTCTTGTGGTGTCATCCCGTGGCAGAAGGGCAAATAGAAGGTGCACATGTGAGAGAAAGAGAATGGTCTCATACAGGGTCACATAGGCACTCTGCTCTCATAGTTGCACTCTCTGACATGCTTGAGGTCAGTAGGTTGGCTGGTCTAGAATGGTCTGAGACAACTGTGTTCTCTCAATGTCAGTTTTTACACTCAAGCAGGCAGCTCAGGATTACAAGAGGTGTGCAAAACCTCTTGAGGATAAGTTCAGAACTGCAGCATCAAATCCACTGAATTCTATTGCTCATAGCCGATCATGAGGCCAATCTAGATTCAAGGAGTGGGGGGAAGTAGACTTTATTTTGGGATGGGAGGAGCTGCACAGTCCTACAAGTAATGTGAATACAGGGAAGGAGGGAATCATTATGGCAAATCCTTGAAATCAATCTGCCAGAGGCCCAGAAAGAGTTAAAAAAAAAAGGCCAAAGGAGCAAAGAAACAAATTCCCTGAAGTTAGTTGAGTGTTTTCCTACCACCAACACTTAAGATCCCTTTCACATGTATAAATGCAGGCTCTTCTTTCCAGCTTCCCCTGGACAAATACTTGAGAATTCTAATGGCAAAGGTTGCTTCAGTTCCCTTTTTGTTTGAGGCTCCCTGTCAGCTCGCACCATCTAGCACTGCCTAAAGAGTGTCACTAACTGCCAGGTGGCTTAGAAGGACTCAGCACACAAAGCCAAGAATGCTTCTCAAATTCAGCCTAAATGACTCTGTCACCTCCATTAGGATGAATGCATCTCAGAATAGTGCAAATTATGAAGATTTCATTCTGCTTTCAAATGCAATTTCTGGGAGTGATTACTGTGTCTACTAGGCAGCCAAGTAAGCTCATGGCAGCAAAGGCAGAACTGGATGCAAATCAAGTGAAAGCTAGATGCAGGTACTTGGCTGAAGTGGCAAAAACAAGAAGACAGTGGCAAAATCAAATGGAATAAGAAGGTGTTTACATGACAGCCTTGCCTCTGGGAAATAGTGTGGAACGAGAAAAGGCCCAAAGTTAACATTCCGTATCTTTTTACATCGATGTTACTATAGCACTTGCTGCTTCTTGCATCTCACATCCCATATCATAGAAATGCAATTATATCCTAAGCAGAACCAGCAACTATTAGCCTGCCTCCCTCAGAGCAGGTATTTGCAACTTTGGCTGCCCAGTAGAATCACCTGGGATGCTTTGAAAATACTGACACCTAGGCCCAGCATCAGTGACTCTAACTTAAATCAGTCTAGAGTGTGACTTGAGCGTTGGGACTTTTTTAAAAATTAAAAACTCCTTGACTGATTTTAATATACACCTAAAGATGAAGACTTAACTAGGTGCCTGGGTAACTCTTAATTCATGTAACTAATACATTCTTTTAAGCATTTATTGTGTGCAGAGCATTTTGCCAGATGCAGTGTTCAACAGGAAGTTGACCTTTTGGCCCAAAGGAGAAAAAAGATGTCTATGCAGTTGAAGACACCACAGGTTGGGCCACCATAAAGACAAATCTAGTGTGAAAAAGGAAATGACATGCTGGGTTGACATAGAGGAGCGGATAATTCTCTACCTGTT
Source organism: Rhinopithecus bieti (assembly GCF_001698545.2). Lineage (NCBI taxonomy): Eukaryota > Metazoa > Chordata > Mammalia > Primates > Cercopithecidae > Rhinopithecus > Rhinopithecus bieti. The sequence continues at coordinate 1,358,991 of NW_016803211.1, forward strand.
GCTAATACCCCAATTTAAGAATTACCCACAGACTTCCACAGAGCAATCAGCCACAGGTTAGATTAATGAATCACTCCAGACCCAGCACCTAGAATCCCAGGTATAAACCCTCATTCAAGCTCATGTCATCTGAGTAGCCCAGGATACAGTATTGAAGTCCTCAAAGCTTCCATTTCTCAGTTGTAAAATGAGAGGAATTGTCTCCTCTCATACCATTGCCATGAGGTTTATACAACATAATTTGAATGAAGCAGTAAGCACAATGCCTGACACGTAGTAGATGTTCGTAGAGATTAAGGAGCAGCTGGTAATTTGTCATAATTAAGAATAGAATAAAACAGTAATATCTGATTCTTGAACCCTGTCATAAGGGCATTTATTTTTTTTTTTGCTCATTTTAATTAA
>NW_016803211.1:1359579-1384808 GCF_001698545.2 Rhinopithecus bieti
ATGTTCGTAGAGATTAAGGAGCAGCTGGTAATTTGTCATAATTAAGAATAGAATAAAACAGTAATATCTGATTCTTGAACCCTGTCATAAGGGCATTTATTTTTTTTTTTTGCTCATTTTTAATTAATTTATTATTATTATTATTATTATTATTATTATTATATTATTATTCTTTAAGTTCTAGATGAGGGCATTTCTTTGTCCAGAGGATAGAAAAAAAAAATTAAATCCTCCAAGACAGCAGACATGAGAGGTAAGATAGGAACAGGAGAGAGAAGAGGAAAAAAATAAAAACATAGAATTTAAGTAAGGATCAATGAAGACATATTTTGCCTAATTTCAGATGTGTCGCAAGAAAGCTAAAAGGTCCTGGTAAATCCACCTCCCTCTGCCTTGATATTATGTACTAAGGGGACCCCACATATCCTCCTTAATGCTTGGCAAGTCCCTCTTCACACTCCACTGAAAACTGCCTGAGAGATCAGGCACCAAAACATGACAGAAACAATCCCCTCGTGCCTTGTTTTCCTCTTTACTTTGGTTGCCAAAAATGTCCAGGTTATCTTGCATGTCCTGGGTGCTCATCCTTAACTGACCCCATTTATCCTCCCATCTAACCCAGTCTAATCTCTTCCTGATCCTCTAGCCCTTCCTCTGTCATCTTTAACCTACACAGTGCATCAACAACAAACCTCCAATAGCCACATCTTTCTGAAACAAATCCTGTTCCCATTTGGCTCTATTCAAAACCAGGTGGTCTCCTAAGAATACTGCTACCTGCAGCCATCACCAGGAGTAGCTGCAATTTTAAAATTATCACTTTATTTACTGCTGAATTTGGAAGAATCTGGAAGAATCTCTACTCCTCTTCACTGCTTCCAAATAATTGTTCTCTTCTCTCTTCTCTTTAGACAACTGTATTATTGAATCTCTCTCTCTCTCTCTTTTTTTGAGACAAGGTCTTGTTCTGTCACCCAGAATGGGGTGCAGTGGTGCAATCACACTCATTGCACCGTTGACCTCCTAGGCTCAAGGGATCCTCCCACCTCCTGAGTAGCTGGAACTATAAGCAAACATTACCACGTCTGGCTAATTTTAATTTTTTTTTTTTTTTTTTTTTTGTGGAGACAGGGGTCTCACCATGATGCCCAGGCTGGTCTTGAATTCCTGGGCTCAAGAGATCCTTCTGCCTTGGGCTCCCAAAGTGCTAGGAATATACATGTGAGCCACAAGTCTGGCCTTTTGGAATCACTTGCCATTAGGCTACACCATCTGCTACCCCTTCTTGTTGCTTCCATGGACAGCTCTATCAGAAATTTCTTCATTCATTGAAGATGTTAACTATCTCCTTACTTCTGGAGCTGCAACACTGTTCCAGTTATCATTTCTGGTCATTTTGATGCCCATGCATTATAACTTGCCCATCACTCGGACCTCTCAGACGTTTGCTCTCCTCTTCCTGCACAATCTTCCCTTGCACTGCCCCCTACCTCAGTTGTGCATTTCCATGACCATGCCCTCTGCCTTGTCATTTTCTTCTCAAGACCAATAACTTTGCCCCGTCCAAATCTCAAGTTTAAACACCCCATTCTCTAAACATTACCTCTGGTCTTCCCAGCTCACCCCTTCTAACAGCCAGACTCCCTCACTCCGTGATGTGATTTCTAATCCATGGACACTGCCACTTTGTTACTGTCTGTCTCCTCCTTCATGGCTTCACTTCCCTCCTCCTCTGGCTTGCAGTCCATTCATCATTATGATGACACCCTCACGCTTTCATACGTGTGATCATTCTCTCCTGTATTAATCAGAATTCTGCTGAAATAATGTTGCATAACAAATACATTCCAGCACTTTGGGATGCCAAGGCAAGAAGGTCACTTGAGCCCAGGAATTCAAGACCAGTCTGGGCAACATAGTGAGTCTTCATCTCTACAAAAAAAGTATATATTAAAAAAAATAGTCAAGCATGGTGGTGCACACCTGTAGTCCCAGCTACTCAAGAGGCTGAGGCAGCAGGATCACATGAGCCCAGGAAGTCGAGGCTACAGTGAGCCTTAATCATGCCATAGCATCTTGGAAGACAAAGGAGACCCAGTCTCAAAAAGAAAAAAAAAAAAATATATATATATATATATACACACACACACACACACACACACATACATATGTCACTGTGGCTGATGAGAAGAGGCATTTATTTCTGAATCATGTATCTGCAGGGCAGCTGGGCAGCTCTGCATCAATCTACATGCTTGGTTTAGGTCTACTCCACATTGCTTCATTCTAGGACAGGACACTGCCTGGAGCAGGCTTTTCTTGTGGTAGTTACAGCTCAGCAGAGCCATCAAAACATGCAAGCATTTGTAAAGTCTCTGCTCACATCACATCTGCTCTAATTTTATTGGCCAAAGAAAGTCATATGACTGGGCCCATGGTCAAGAAGACAATGGTTAATGGCAGGTGCTACAAGTCACATGGCAAGAGGTGTAGATGTATAATCCTATTCACAGGAGAAAGTGAAAACTGGAAACAATAATCTAATCCATGCCATTTTCATTCTATTTATTTCACCCTCTCCCTCTTTTGCAATTATGAAAGGAAACTCCAAGTCCTGTTTAAATTATCTGCACTGACTCTCAAAATAATAGTTGAACATAGTAGGAGAAAAACTACCAAATGGCCTCATCTTATATTCATGACCACCGACCTCAATAGCTACCTAAGTAATTCTGTAATTCCCTGGTGAATCTGTTCTTTCCTTTCTTTCTTTCTTTCTTTCTTTCTTTCTTTCTTTCTTTCTTTCTTTCTTTCTTTCTTTCTTTCTTCTTTCTTTCTTTCTTTCTTTCTTTCTTTCTTTCTTTCTTTCTTTCTTTCTTTCTTTCTTTCTTCTTTCTTTCTTTCTTTCCTTCTTTCTTCTCTCTTTCTCTCTTTCTTCTTTCTTTTCTTTCCTCCTTCTTTCTTTCTTTTTTTTTTAGATAACTATTTTACACCTCCTCAGTATGCTCACTTCTAGCTCCCAGCCCCCTCCTTCCCATCAATGTGTGACTTCTTATTTAAATAAGAAACATAAAACAATCAAAGGGAGCTCCATCTTCTATAAGATCCAGTTTACCAATATTTCTGCTCAGAGTCTGGGTGTTCAGTTCCCTCTGTTGGAAGATGCATTCTTTCTCCTTGTTCCATATGGATTCTGGACCTTATCACTACTTGCCCATCCAAGTATTTAACTCTTCTAGGTGTTTGTCTCATTTCTGTATCCTCAATTTTTTCCCTTTCTATTGAATTATTCTTAGCATATACAAACATTCTATAACATGCTGTAACTTATCTCGGTTTCAACAATATCTCCTTTAACCCCATATGTCCCTTTAACTTCAGTATCATTTCTCTTTACATTGCCAAATGCAGTGGTTGACTCTCATTCCTAAATTCACTGGATCCACAAGCATCATTTAAATCACTGGATGACTCTATCTTCCGTAAGTCATTTTCTCCATGCCAATTCTGGGACATTGCAATCTGCTGATTTTCCTGCTACTTTGTGATCTCCTTTCATGTGAGAGCCCACTCCTCCTCTTCATGTTAGAGTATTCTAGGGCTCAGTTTAACAACATTATTTTTTCTCTAACTATGGTTATTTCTTAAATTATACTATCCAACCATATAGTTGCAAGCATCATTATGTTTTGATGTCTGTCAATTTTATTTTTTCAGTTCCACTTTTACCCTAAACTATAGTCACATGTAAGTATCTCTCTAAACCCTAATCTTCACAGGAGTACATACTAGAAATCATAAACTTAATATGTTCAAAACCTGCTCCTCCTTCCATTACCTCCCAGTTACTCAGTTTAGAAACCCTGGAATCATCCTTGACTAGTCTCGTTCTACCTTGTACCTCATGATCTATCTACAAATCTTTTTGGGCTCATCTTAAAGCTATACTCAGAATCCTACTGTGCCTTCTGTCTTATATACCAAACCCACCCTACCCAATGCACTCTCCTTATTCTCCTGTGCAGCTATAATAGCCTCAACTTTCTCCACCCACTTTTGCTTTGCTATAGTTTATTCTCTCTAGAACAGCCAGAGTTGCCTTTTTAAAATGTAAATACGATGATGTCATATTCCAAGCTTCCAATGGCTCTGTTGTAGTTACTATTGTTGCATAATAAACTATCCCCAAACCTAGAAGCTTCAAACAACCATTTTATTTTGCTCAAAGATTCCGTAAATCAGAAATTCACATTGAGGACAGAGGGAATGACTTGTCTATTTTATGACGTCTTGGGCCTCAACTGGAAAAATGGAAAAGCCTGGGGGCTGGAATTACTGGAAGACTCATTCACCATTCATGCACTTGAGCTGGAATGACAGGAACACCAGGCTAAAGTAGCCGTTCTGAAATAGAGCGGAGTATGCTCCATAAGAAAGCCTCATTCTCCAAGAGAAAAAAACTGTACCAGAGCCCTATCTTTCCCAGTAAAATAACAATTGCTCAACTCCAGCCCCTCTAGCCTTCCTGCCTCACCTAAGAGGAAAAAAAAATTTTTTTTTTACTGACAAAACACTTCTGGACTTCACAATCCAAGAACTCAGACCCTACTAGAAGACTGAGATTTAGTGATAAGATTTAGAGAATGTTCACTATCTCCTATACCTTATATCACAACAGTGCTCCAGCATGACAGTAAATTAAAACTAAAAGAGATAAAAGGCACAGATCTTACTTTAAAATGAGTTCTTAGGAAAACCTAACTGCCAAAGAAGAGAAAAAAGGAAACACTAAAAGAAACTGAGACCTCTGACACCTTCAACTACAACAACCATTAAACAAACCTCAAACATGAAAACATCATGCTAAGGTGTTATTTACCACATAACTCAATACATTATGTTCAGTTTTTAACAAAAAAAAATTTTAAAAGGCAAAACACACACACACACACACACACACACACAGTCTGAAGAGATAAAGTAAACATCAGACCAAGAATCATATATGACACAAATTTCTGGAAATATCAGATAAGGAATTTTAAACAACTGATTAATAAGTTAATTTTATCTTAGCTATGTTAAGAACACTAATGGAAAAAGTGGATGACATACAAAAAAAGATGGGTAATATAAGCACAGAGAGGAAAATTCTAAGAAAGAATAAAAAATAAATGCTAGAAATAAAAAACATTATAATAGAAACAAAGAATGCCTTTGACAGACTCATCATTAGATTACACAGACAATTTAGGTGACCTAGGGTTTGGCAATGAGATTCTGATATAACACCAAAAGCATGAAAAAAAAAAAAAAAAAAAACATGAACTGGATAGGTTGAACGTTATTAAAGTGAAAAAAGTTCTGCTTTGTGAAAGATACTTACAAGAATGAAAAGAAATACTGGGACAAAATATTTGCAGAACACATAATGGACTTGTATTAAAAATATATAAAGAACTTGTAAAACTCAACAATAAGAAAGCAAATGACACAATTTCAAAATGTGCGAGGAATATAAACAGACATCACACCAAAGAAGATATAGGTATAATAAATAAACATATGGAAAGACGCTGAACCTCATTTTTAATAGGGAATTAAACAGCAAATTAGAACAGCAATGATATCATCAAACACCTAATAGAATGTGTAAAATACAGAAAACTGATATTACCAAATGTTGATGAGTATGTGGAGCAACAGAAACTCTTTTGCCGATGGAAATGCAAAATGATACTGCCACTTAGACATACACTCTGGCAGTTTCTTGCAAAGCTAAGCATAGTCTTATTATCAGATACATCAAATGCACTCCTATATATTTACCCAATTTATTGGAAAACTTATGTCTAAACAAAAACTTATACACAAATGCTTATAGCAGTTTTATTCATATTTTCCCAAGGCTAGAAACAACTCAAATACCCTTCAATAGGTGAACAGATAAATAGATAAACTTTGATGCACCCATAAAATGGAATATTATTCATGAAAAGAAATAAGCTACCAAACCAGAAAAATACATGGAAAAATCTTAAATGCATGTTAATGAGTAAAAGAAGCTAGTCTGAAAAGACTATCCTTTACATAATTCCAATCATATGGTGTTCTGGAAAAGGTAAAACTACACAATGATATAAGCCAAATTATGTTCCCCCCAACATTCAGATGTTGAAGTCCTAACCTTTGTCAGAATGTGACTGAATTTGGAGGCAGGGTCTTTAAAGAGGTAATTAAGTTAAAATAAGGTCATTGAAGTGGGCTGTCATCCAATATGACTGGTGTCCTCATAAGAAGAGGAGATCGGGACACAGATGTGCACAGAGGAAAGACCATGTGAAGGCCCAGGGATAAGACAGCCAACCACAAGCCAAAAGAGAGGCCTCAGAAGAAACCACACCTGTCAACACCTTGATTTCAGACTTCTAGCCTCCAGAACTGTGAGAAAGTTAATTTCTGTTGTTAGAAGAAAGTATGAATCTATGGACTTTATTATAGAAGCCCCAGCAAACTAATACAGGAAGTTAAATATATATATATATATCAGTGGCTGCCAGAGTTGAGATGAGGGACGGGGATAAATAAGATGAAAAGAGCAAGATTTTTAGAGTAGTTGAAACTTTCTGTATGATATTATAATGGTGGATTAATGATATTATGCATTTGTCATACCCATGGAAATTAATAGCACAAAGACTGATCTTTGATATGTGCAAATCTTAAATGATTATTTAGAAGGTCTTGGAATTCCAGCAAAAGAGTACAGATTGTAACAACACAATATAACTTTATTACAAATATATGAAACAAATGCAAACATTAGGGGTGGGGAAAATGGTGCTGACCTGAGTAACTTTGAAAATGAATAGAGCCTTTAAGGACAAAGTCAAGAGTGACTCTACAAGACAGCTGCACTCTAGTTGGTAAAATTGTTCCCTAAGGAGATACAGGTTAACAGTTCTGCCACTGCTATACTTTACCCTGAAACTGAATAACTAAAGTAAGTGAATGACTGAGGTGCCTCACAGATAAGCAAAGGGAGAAGGCTAACATGATCCATATGGTAATAGACTAGAGTTGGAGACATCAGTATGAACTCCTGTGTATATTTACTATCACCTGAAATTTAGATGCAGATGGTTACATATAGAAATATTTACAGATATGTGTATGTTTGATGTTTGGTATACATGTACATACTTTGTTGCTCTGTGAGCTGAGGGGGCCTATAGTAAAGGACACTAGAGTAGTAATATTCATAGCTAGTACCCCTCCCCCCACCCCATACCCCTGCCCCACACCTGTCTTATTTTGTAGAGTTAGAAAGTAAACAAGTACAAAAACAAAAACACCCAACAACAAAAGAAACAACGTCACACTGATAGGAGTTTGTCCAATGACACAGCCGAAGGAATACCAAAAGATTTAAGCTGAAATAATTTTGGCAACAAAACAGGATTGGATTATACCCTCATAGAGTTTGGGTGTTGCCCCCATTCAAATCTCATGTCCAAATGCAATCATTAATATTGGAGTTGGGACCTGGTGGGACGTGACTGGATCATGGGGGCAGGTTTCTCATGAATGGTTTAGTACCATGCTCTTGGTACTGTCGTCACGGTAGTGGGTTCTCACAAGATCTGGTCATTTAAAAGTGTGTGATACTTACTCCCCCTTCCTCCTGCCCTGGCCATGTGATGTCTCTGCTCCTCCATCACCTTCCGCCATGATTTTAAGTTTTCTGATGCCTCTTTGAAGCCAATCAGATGCCAGCATCGTGCTTCCATCATAGCCTGCAGAACCGTGAGCCAATTAAATCTTTTCTTTATAAGTTACCTAGTCTGTAGCAATGTGAGAACAGAATACTATATACCTCAAAGTATAAAATAAATTGACATGAGTCTTTAACAATGTTTTGTTTTACAAAAGAACAATCTTGTTGAAAAGGCTGGTGAATACTGCTTCAGCCTGGTGATCAAAGTCAATATCAACAGTCGTAAATCATATTGCTAGTATTATATGTACCATTGGTATGATGGAATTATCTTTCTCTGTGACCTTTTATTCCCCAAAACCCATAACCTCTGTCTAATCCTCAGAAAAACATTAGACAAAGCTCAATGAAAGGCATCTTACAACATAGCTGACCAATAGTCCTCAAACTGTCAAGGACATCAAAAATAAAGAAACCTGAGAAACGGTCACAGAAAAGAGGAGCCTGAGGAGATAAAACAACTGAATGTAATGTAGAGTCCTGGGTGGGATCTTGGAACAGAAAAAGAATGTCAAACCAAAACTAAGGAAAGCTTAAATGAAGTATATGCATTTCAGTGAATAATAATGTACCAATATTGGTTCATTAATTTTAATAAATGCACCATACTATTTAAGATGTTAATAACAGGGTTAAATGTTTGGGTGAGAACTCTCTGTATTATCTACTTAATATTTCTGTAAAACTAAAATTAGTCTAATAAGTAAAATCTCTAAATTTTTTTTTAAAAGTCTGATGTCTGTTCTCCAAAGAAAACATACAAATAGCCAATGAATGCATGGAAAGTTTCTCAACATCATTTAGGCATTAGGGAAACACAAATCAAAAACCATGTGAGATACCACAGCACACCCAGTAGGATAACTATAAACAAAACATAAACAAAAACAAGTGTTGGTGAGGGTGTAGAGAAAGCAGAGCCCTCATGCACTGCTACAAGGCATCTAAAATGGTTCAGCCACTTTGGAAAGCAGCTTGATAATGCCTCAGAATTTTAAACGTGAATCACCATATGACTCAACAACTCCATTGCTAGGCATTTGCCCAAGAAATTGAAAACATATATTCACAAAAATATTTGTGTAAGAATGTTCATAGCAGCCTTATTTGTAGTGGCCACAAAAAGTGAAAACAGCCCAATGTCTATCAGCAAGTGAAAAGAAAACTGAAATGTGGTATATTCACTCATACAATGGAACATTATTCAGTCATAAAAAAGAAGAAAGTACTGATACATGCTGCAACATGGATGAATCTTGAAAGCATTATGCTAAGTGAAAGACGCCAGATACAAAATGCCACATATTATGTGATCCTACTTATACAAAATGTCCAGAATAGGCAAACCCTCAAAGAAAGAAAGTAGATTAGTGGTGGCTGAGGAGGTGGGGATGGGAATGGGCAGGTGACAGCTAAAGTGTACTGGATTTCTTTTTAGTGTTAACAAAAACGTTCTGGAATTAGGTAGTGATAATGGTTGCACAACTTTGTGAATATATTAAAATCACTGAACTGTGCTTTAAATGGGGGAACATTTCTGGTGTTGAAATTTTACCTCAATTTTTAAAACTCTGATATACGTTTGACACTTGCAGCATATCTCAATGCAGTGCTCACTATCCCCTGCAGCGCTCGCATTCTGTGTTAGGTAATGCAACTCTAGACTCCTGCTATTCAGATCATAAAACAGTAGCATCAGCTTCACCTGGAAGCTGGTTAGAAATGTGGAATCTCAGGCCCCAGCCGAGACCTGCTGCATCAGAATCTGCATTTTAACAAGATCCTCAGGTGACTGTGGTGCACTCTCAACTTTGAGAGGACCGACTGTGATAATGTCGCTGGCGGCTGACACTGCTGAGAAACTCCATGACTGCTCAGCAAAGAGAAATCATTCTTTTGTTAGCACTAAATTGTCTACCATTGTCCAATCAGCATTTCAGTTCTTTGCCGCTCACCTCTCACCTCCCATGCCAGAATTCAATCTTGTTATTTTTCCCTAATTGCTCCTTAGACGTTGGTCCACTGCTGGCTGAGAGTACCAGCTTGGGATTATTCCAAACTTAGGGTCACTGACTAAATTTAATGACAGCCTCTTTGTGACTGTAAATCTACTAGGGATGACAGTTTTGAAAACTATCCAACTTTGCTTGCCGGGAGTTCTGTCTTCAGTAGTCAGGATGCTCTGTAAGAGCAGACACTACCCGTAGCGCAGCCAACTGGGTTGAGCAAACTGGGGCCGCTGTGGGTCAGATGTTTTCTGTGTGAAATGGAAGGAATGTGTGCTAATTTTACAAACAATTCCTGACATTCCACATCTCTCTTCTTTTAAGAAAAAAGAAAAAAGAAAAAAATAAAAAGCAGAGGTACCGAATAAAACACCACTTTTATTTCTCATTTATATTTTAGTTTTGCTTAGAACAAACTGTCCTGTGTTCCTTCAAGGGCATTTACTATTCACTAAACACCATTCTATAGCAGTTTAGAATACATTTTCGTATTATATTTACCAGGAAGTGATTGTATCTCTAAAGAACTCTCAACTCTAGTCCTTTTCCTGTTACCGTGGAGTAGGAAATTTCAAACAAACAAAACGTGATTGATATTTATGGTGTTGGGAAGTTTCCTTTTTTAGTTGTGTGTTCTGAACTCACGTTCTTTATGTCACCAGAACTTTTGTGTCTTTTTTTAACCTGAGAAATACAGAATATTAAGACTATATATTAAATATTATAGTTTTCATGAAAAACCTTGACATCTACCCTGTCCTAATCCCCCATGTGTTCCTATATATAAAATTAAAATATATCATGATTACCATAAATATATTTATTCTTCATCCATATGCAGAGAGCTTCCTTTATACAGTGAACTTTGCTGAATGGAGTGGAGAACACAGAAATGCATGAGACATATGCTCTGCCTTCCAAAAGTATGCAATATACTAAGAATAATGTGGCAGAGCTGAAAATATGGGAGAAAATTCAAGGTATACAGAAAGCAGTGTTCATGTTCTATGTGATAACAGTGAAGGAAGGGTAGGTCACTCTGGCATGGGAGAGGAAATGGATGGTTGAAAGAACCTCCTGGGAGAAAGTTGCTTTTGAGCTAAAATTTCAGGGTGGGTAGAATTTGGAAAAATGACAACCACATTGAGACACAGCACTCTATGAAATGGGAAAAACAAGTTTTAAAGAGTCATGGAAAAAGATAAATAAAATGTTAATCAACTTCTGTGCTAGGAACAATTTTGATAATGTTTTTCCACAGGAGTTGTTACCAGATGAGTTGTAATTGAGGACCAAAGAACAGGAAAACAAAGGTGAATTGTAAGAAATAATTTCTTCCCACTGAAACAGTTGGGAAAGAAGTCAAACTTTGCAATTTTAATTTTAAGGAAGTAAAGTATTCTACCACCGGGCACCGTGGCTCATGGCTGTAATCCAGCACTTTGGGAGGCCAAGGCAGGAGGATCACCTGAGGTCAGGAGTTCAAGATCAGCCTGGCCAACATGGCAAAACCCCATCTCTACTAAAAATACAACAAAAAACTGGACATGGTGGCCCACGCCTGTAATCCCAGCTACTCGGGAGGCCGAGGCAGGAGAATCGCTTGAACCTGGGAAGCAGAGGTCACAGTGAGCAGAGATCACGCTATTGCATGCCAGCCTGAGTGACAGGGTGAGACTCCGTCTCAAAACAAACAAAAAAGTATTCTACCATTGAACAACCTGTTGACTAATTACATATTATTTATCGGGTTTTCATTTATGTTTTGTGGTAGTCTCCTAAACTCTGTAGACAATAAATACTAATTAATTAAATTAGTATTAAGTAGCTAAATAGCTATGGCTGCAATATATACTAATAAAACAGTTATAGTTTAAGAGAATTGCAAAATTGTTTTTTTCTTTGTTCCCTAATTTATTAAAAAATTAAAAAGGAGAAGAAAAGTATTGGTCAAAAGAAAATTTGAAAGTACATCTTCTTATGTGTAAACCATGTTCTTACAAAAGTAAAAATAGTAATTTAGGGAAGTAGTTGTAATCTTTAGGTAACCATTTTCTCTTTTTTTTGAGACGGAGTTTCACTCTGTTGCCCAGGCTGGAGTGCAATGGCACGATCTCGGCTCACGACAACCTCCACCTCCCAGGTTCAAGCCATTCTCCTGCCTCAGCCTCCCAAGTAGCTAGGACTACAGACATGCACCACCATGCCCAGCTAATTTTTATATTTTTTAATAGAGATGGGGTTTCCCCATGTTGGCCGGGCTGGGCTCGAATTCCTGACCTCAGGTGATCTGCCTGCCTGGGCCTCCCAAAGTGCTGGGATTACAGGCATGAGCCACCACACCCGGCGCCATTAGAATCTTAATAAGGGTACTGATACATTCACTGAAGAGCTTTCTAGAAACCCAAAGGCCCTTATACATTCAGAAGAAACTAACTTTTAGCTAAGGAAGAATTCAGGAACTAAAGATAAGCAGACACTTATCTGTATTTGTGTATGTGTGACTGTGATTTATATACATAAGGCAAGCATCTCTTTGATTTTTTTTCCTCAAAAAATAATGTATTGCAAAAATGTTTTGATTGTTTTCAAACCTCCAAATATATTTCTCTTTTTTCTTCATATAAGGTTGAACATTATTTTTGGCAGATGATGTTGAAAACAGAAAATGTTTAGTTTAACCACTTGGGCAGCTGTGGGGTCTTTTTTCCTTTTCTTTCCTATTAACGAAAAAGCAGTTCCTTGCAGCGAAGAATTGGAGTAAAGTTAGCAATTAACTGACAATATAAAATCTTGAATAAAAGAAGTATCTGAGTAGGAAGAAAAAATGCCCTCAAAAATGTATTTATGCATCTCACAGAGACATAGTCTCTCTGCACCTGTTTTCAGAAGGGAAGAATTCCAGGTCATATACAATAAGCTTCTCTTTTCAAATTGATTGTTTCTAAATGGTAGCTCAACATAATGGATCCTCACAGTCTGTGTTTCTTTTTAGCAAAACACAAAAGTCTGTATTGGTTTTGTTTTGCATGTATAGTCACAGCAACTTCAGAATATGTGTACATCTTTCATCCCAAAAGTTTCATTATTAATCATAACGGTTAGCTCTCTCTCCCCTCAATCATTAACCCTGTCTGGTTAATATTATTTTTTGTTGCAGCCATTAGTTATTTTATTAAGATGTGTATGGAGCAGGGAGCAGAGCAGTGCATCCACTCTGCTTAAGTAAATGGCAAGTTCAGCAATATTTTCAAGGTCACCCTCACTGTGTTCATTTGGGGTAAGGATTGAAGTCTTTGCGTTTGTGAAATGCTGCATCTGCAAAAAGAAATGGTGTCAGAAAGGAAACCACCTTATTTCTCTAAAACTTTGATGAGTTTGAAATGTCTGCCGTTAGCAGTTTGAAAGATCTTACCAATAAATGAGGAGTTCCAGGCTTTACTCTGAAACATGCCTGCAGCACAGAACTTTTAATATTTATGGAGCATGACCTCCAACTGCAAATGATCACTCATTTTTTAAAAAGCGATTTTGGGGCAAATGCCAATTGCCTGAGAAGTCAGGAACACGTTAGGCTCTGGATTCAATATTGTGCTAGTAATAGACAGGGATTTCACTTTCATCACGACAGCCAGCACTGTTGATCACCAATGGACCACTCGGGCTCTGTCACAAAGTGGCGATGACACCAAGACATTATAACCCTCCCAAAACAATCAGAACTTGTTTTATCCAAAGGAACAATTGTATCACTTGTATTATGTGTTCTTTTGGAAATGGATGAAAGAGCAAACTTCACAGTTATATAAGTGGTTGAAAAAATACAACTGAAGAAGTAAAGTGTCCACAGTAGGATATTTTAAGTCCTTAAGGTATGACTTTTTTCTTTAAGGTGAAAGGATATTAAAGTTTGAAGGAAGCACCCTAATTTTAAAAATTGAGGAATTACCTTTGAAGGGAATTGAAACCTTTCTTCAACGAAACACAAAATGTTCTGGAGCCTGTAGAAATCTTCAGAAGAAGTGTGCACCAGAAATCTACGTCAACCCCCCAGAGGCCTGCACCTCAGAGTGAACACTGTCGTATTCTGAGCTGGCTTCCTCCAGTGTTTTCTTTTTAATCCATATATATGCTTACATGTCTTTTTATGAAGTTTAAGAGATTTATTATGATACAATCACTTCCTTAGCAACTTGGGACTACACTGATGAGCAAGCAAGATAGAAACAAGTCATTAGCATTTTAGTCCCATGAGAATGTGGATTTTGTATTCCCATTTTGTGTAGGAAAGACAAAATGTTGTTTGACAGACTAGAAAATGCTAACCTAAGAGGGAAAAAGTATTTGTTTCAAATTTTCAGATAAGTTAAGATGGTTAGCTCATCCTAAAATAGACTACCTGAGGTGTTTCATTTGAAATTTCCTAAGTAATTGATTTTCTATTGTGCTCTTCTTTAGCTGTTAATCAAATAAAAGTGATTTTTCCAATGTCCTTGATTGATATGTGATGCAGTTCTTCAATGCTTCCAGGATGAAGTTTTACCTTAAAGAGAAAGGAAAAAGGAGAACATCTTGATAACAGGAGCAAAAGATGTGTGTGTATATGCATGTGCATGCACGTACATGTGAGCACACCTGTATGTGTGTGTTCACAAGCACATTCTCTACTTCAGTGAACTCAATAGTATAATCAAATACTGGGGAAAATGTTGCTTGTTATTTCACTGGTCGTTCAACTTCAAAATATTATTCTGTATAGCCCCCATATTGATCAAAAGGCTGATGCTCAAACTGAAGCAGGTAAAGTTCATTCAACAAATATTACGCGCCTACTAACTGCTGGTTTATTATAGGCACACATGGGCTATATCAGTGACCAAAAACAGACAAAGATTCTGCTCATGAGGTTAGATTCTAGTGGAGGGAAGGGTAAAATATTTAAAAATAATAAATAATCATCATCACATATTGGAAGAAGGGAAGTGCTACAGAAAAAAACGGAAAGTAAAGTATGATAAAGAAAATCATGTGTTAGTTGGAGTTAGGGCCATTTAAATAGAAAACTCATGTTTTAGCAAAAACTCAAAGAGGGTGAAAAAGGGAGGCATATGGGTATCTCAAGAAACAGTGGCCCAGGCAGAGAGAGCCATCCATGCAAAGGCTTTTCTGCAGAAGCATGTCCCGTGTGTTTGAGGACAGCAAAGAGGCCAGTGAAAAGGGAGGCGAGAGTGAGGGGGAAGAGCCATAGGAGAGTTATCACAGAGGTAGTGGGGTTGGAGCAGGTCCTGTTTTGTAGGGTCCTGTAGGTCACTTTAAGCCTTGTCTTTTACTGTGAAGGAAATGAGAGCCAGCAGAGTGATCTGCCTAACAAGAGGATTGCTCTGGCTGTGGTGTTGAGAATGAACTGTATGTAGCACAGGGAGGGGGACCAGTTAACAGGCTTTTGCACAGACCCAGACAAGGGATAATGGCAACTCAGACGAGAGTGATGACAGTGCAGGTGGAGAGAACTGGTCAGATTCTAACTATATTTTGAATGTCAAGAAACAGAATTAACTCTCCAGTGGAATAGAGGTAGGGCATGTGAGAAAAACAGCAATCAATGGTGCCTTCAAGGTTTTCAGCTGGGCAGTTGGAATGATAAAGTTGCCATCAACTGAGACAGAGCAAGCTGCAAAAAGGGCAGCTTTGGGGGAAAACAAAGGGTGGAGTTAGATATGTTGTGTTTGAGATGGCTTCAACATCTGAGTAGAGATACTGACCACCCGGAGGCAGCAATTCAGATGTAAGACTTCATTCATGGTCACCAGCTCAGTTTAGGTAGTGAAATGCAGAGAGAGACGGAAGAGTGTTTTAGTTATCTCAGTTGCCAACTCTCAATAAAAATTACACTAAGAAATTGCTTGGAAAAGTTAAGACTGAAGGGTTTTTTTGTTTGTTTGTTTTTTGGTTTTTTTTTTTTTTTTTTTGAAACGGAGTTTCGCTCTGTCGCCCAGGCTGGAGTGCAGTGGCGCGATCTCCACTCACTGCAAGCTCCGCCACCTCCCGGGTTTACGCCATTCTCCTGCCTCAGCCTCCCTAGAAGCTGGGACTACAGGTGCCCACCACCATGCCCGGCTAATTTTTTTTGTATTTTCAGTAGAGACGGGGTTTCACCATGTTTGCCAGGATGATCTCGATCTCCTGACCTCGTGATCCACCTGCCTCGGCCTCCCAAAGTGCTGGGATTACAGGCGTGAGCCACCGCGCCCAGCCAAGACTGAGGTTTTTATACCAGGTCTTCCATGTACAATCTGGGATATCCTTGATCAGTTTCTAACCTCTGCTAAATTCAGTAATCCCATTAATAAAATGGAGTATCTGAAGTCAGAGTCCTAAGAAACAGAGCTTGAGTTGGGGAATTTTGTGTGAGCAATTTGTTAAATGTGCTCTCAGAAGAAAGGGAGTGAAGAAAGCTGAAAGCAGTTAAGAGAAGGTGCTAAGAAAGGCCTTGTGGTTTCAGCTCAAGTCAAACTTCCACCTGATACTATGAAGAGCTCTGGAGCTAGAATTGCACCTCCGAGTTGGTCCCACCTTGAGACAAGGCAACCAACAGCATCTCTTACATAGGGTCATGATAAATACCACTGTACTGTTGTGTAAAATTTAGAGGAGTATTGTGACTGTCACCTAGTAGGCCTTTTGTGAAAGTTTATGAACTTCCCTCACTACAGCTTTATGTAAATTCTAAATACCTGATGGGTTTCTTTCTTTCTCTCTTCATCAATGAATGATTTGCTGGATTTACTTCTAATTACATACAGTTCTGTTGCCATTCTCTTCCATTAGAATTTCATTATAGAGACAATTATTCACATATTTTAAAACATAGCCCATCTCTTCAGTAATAAAGCTACAGGTATATTTCTCTTTAACAGGCATGGCAAAAACTAAGGCTGGCAAAGTCTTCTCTCCATCAGTGCTGAGCAAAACACTTTCATTTCAGAATCAAGCATCTGCTGCATATCAAAAATATATTTTGTTTTCTTGTGGGAATCCTTCCTCTCAGAAAAAAAAAAAAAAAAAAATAAAAGAAATGGGGAATGGGTTCTAAAACCTTTTATGTTTATTGCTGATCTAGAAACCCAAGCATCAGCCTTGATTTGTAAAATGTCATAATGCTATAGATCAATGTACTTTACCTCTTGTCCACTTGCTGGGGCAACAGGAGAATGTTGTGTGTTCTGGTTACCTGAGCATGAGTATATATCAGAAAGACTATTTTTCTGCCCCAATCCTTTTTTTTTTTTTTTTTTTTTCAGACAGAGTCTCCCTCTGTCGTCCAGTCTGGAGTGCAGTGGTGAGATCTTGGCTCACTGCAAGCTCCCCTTCCCGAGTTCATGCCATTCTCCTGCCTCAGCCTCCCAAGTAGCTGGGACTACAGGCACCAGCCACCATGCCTGGCTTATTTTTGTATTTTTTTTTAGTAGAGACGGGGTTTCACTGTGCCCCAATCTTTGTTGTCAAAAATTATTTTAGGCCCGGTGCTGTGGCTCACACCTGTAATGCCAGAACTCAGGAGTTAGAGACCAGCTTGGGCAAAATGGTGAAACCACGTCTCTACCAAAAATGCAAAAAGTTAACTTGGGCATGGTGGCACACGCCTGCGGTCCTACCTACTCGGGAGGCTGAGGTGGAAGGATTACTTGAGCCTAGGAGACAGAGGTTACAGTAAGCCAAGATCATGCCACTGCACTCCAACCTGGTTGACAGAGTCAGACCTTGTGTCAAAAAAAAAAAAAAAAAAATCCTAAAGTCACCCTAAAGTGTGTGTCTTTGAATATCTGCAGATGGACACTTAAAATACTCATACTCTCAGCTCCAAGAGGATCCTTGGTGGAGTGTGAGCCAAGCACAGCCCCAATATCCAGTCACCTCCAGCCTCATCCGTTTACCCTGAGGGCCACAGAGATATCATTGTTTTTGCTGTGAGCCAAAGCAGCTCAAAGGAAGGAAGCACTGAGCAAGCAATCAAAGTGAAGGAGATGTAAGAGACTGGGTTGAACGTGTCTTGACCCAGTGTCTTACGTTGGTTTCTTCATCTCTAAAAATGTAAAAGTATCTACTCCTAAAATATACCCCAGCAGAGAGAAGAAATGGATACCTTGTGACCAACACGAGACCAAAAACCCCCCAGAATATCCTGGGTAACAGAATGAGGGATTGATCGTGTACCCCAGTGTTATTCATTGCTGTAAGATTTTTCCTGCGATTAAGCAGAAACCAGCTCCTGGAAAGCATTGCTGAAACAACTACAACCGGAAAATTTTCTAAGCAAATCTGATAGATCAGCCTGAAGCCAGCGGACAAATTTGTGGTCCTGCCACAGCTCTAATCAGACAGAGGACCAGTTTCATAAGCACTCCTTACTGATAAATGGCTGTAGACCTTAAGCCAATTTGAGCCCCTTTGTGGAGACTGCACACATTGTCTTTGTACCCTGTAGTTCGCCTGTTGACATAAGAGCTGAATTCCACCTCATTTTAATACTAAAACCCACCCCAAAGTGAACACAGGGTATATATAACATATATGTTTACCCAGTGAGCAAGGAAGTGCCTGATTTTCCCAGTGAATATTCATAGAATTTCTGCAACACTGCTCAGTATGTATGTAAGACTGACCTGTAAGTGAAACTAAGGAGTTAATTTGATCAGGTCTGTGTGGCCTGCTTGCTTGTGGTTGCTTGCTTTTTAATATCTTTTTAAAATTCCTTTCTCCATGAAGCTGAAGGCTGCAGTAGCTGAAGGCCTTCCTGCTGAACACAGCAACTTAACCTTCACTGGCTACATCATAGATAACATGTATAGGTCACCATGGTAACTGTCACTTCAGTTGTTATTTAGGAACTTGGGCTGGCTCCTGTCCAGTTCAAACCACTTGAGGCCATGGATCCTTCAACTGGGCCTGCGCAAGTGCCTGAAAGGTGGCCTTTTGACATGAGAGGGCCAAAAGCTTCACCCTCAGATCATGCTAACTTCTGCATTTTCTATATATATGTTCCGTGAGATGCCGTGAACCTCGACTACGCTTGTGAAAAATAAACCTGTTATGTCATTTTTCCCCACTGCCAATCACTTTCCCCATGCCTCAGGCCTCCACACTTCCCTAACCCATAAATATCTCTGAGCCTTACCTTCAGAGAACCACAGCTTCAGTACATATCCTCCTTACATGGACCTGCTAGATTGAATTTTCAAAAGAAAGAGTCTCATTGTCGCAGCCTGAGTTTGGGTTAAGGGTAGAGGAGCATGCCAAAGGGTGAGCAAACAGCTATTATCAGGGAAAAAAAGGGGAAGAGATGCTGTGTTTCGGTATCATTTGAAACACCACTGTTCATGCTAGAATACAAGCCAATAAAATATTATCTATCCTCAAGAAGGTTTTAGACTGACAGAAAGCAACCATGCATACAACACACAGATGTAAAATATTCATCATTGCAAAAGAATCTCCAGTTCTCTACCCTTCTCTGAACCATGTTAATTGTTATGTGGTTTTGCAATTCCTCCCACTAAGAAGTAGAACCCATTTCTTACTCCTTGCACCTGGTCTGCCTTGTGATTTACTTCAACTAACAGAAAGTAGAAGTTTCAAGCCCAGGCCTCCAGCAGCTTTGCATACCTAGGCTCTCTATCAGAAGCCTGCCCAGTTGTCTTGTGAGCAATCCCAGCCTAACCTGTTAGACCACAGAGACCACATGGAAGGCAGCCCACTTGCCTCCTGACTATTCTAAACAACCTAAAACCTGCTGAGTCCCAAACATGTGAAAGAGCCCCAAATAAGGAGCAGAACCAGCTCCAAATCTGCAGCTGACATCAAACACATCTGCAAGCCCAGATGAGAGAGAACCACCCAGCTGATCTATAGTGTCATGAGCAATGATTCATTTTTATTATTTTAAGCCACTGAGTTTGGGGTGTTTGTTACGCTGTGGTAGCTAATTGATACAATATGTTTATGTAGTTGAAATCCAAGAGGGTTATTAGATGGCAATTTGAAAGAGGATGAACTAAATTTTACAGGAATTCAGAGAAAGAGTTGGATCCTGGATGAGAAAAACAGGAATAAACATTACCTTCCTCATCCTCCTCTCATAAAGGAATGAAATTTCAACTTAGCTTTGAAGGTTAAGTGGAATTTCCTCAGGTAAAAATAAAAGGAGAGCATAACATCTTTATTTTTAATGAATATTTCTTCATTTGGAGTTTTGCAATGATTTTCTTACATATTTCATATGTTAAAGATTTATTACCTTCCTCTATGACTAAGAAGAAATTATATAAATACATAAATTTCTCCCTCTCACATGCCAGCGATCAAGACCAGAGTTACAGTTTTGGAAAGGCAATTACATCTGCAGTCAACAGAATAACAGTCTACAGCAAACATGTACAATTACTCCAGTACCTGTTGGATGAAAACACACATATTTTATTCATAAAGGTCAACTAATTAGCAAAACTGAATTTTTACACAACAAAATGGTCTTTAAAAGCCCAATTATTCTAAATGGTAGAAGGCTTAATTGCTTATATATGTAACATATTGAGTTATCAGAAGGGGAGGGAGGGAGGAAGGAGGGAGGGAGGAGGAAAGGGAGGGAGGAGACTCACCCGGTGAGGGAGGAAGAAGGAAGGAGGAAGGAAGGAAGGAAGGAAGGAAGGAAGGAAGGAAGGAAGGAAGGAAGGAAGGAGGAAGGAAGGAAAAGTATCTGAGAGAGTAAATTTAAATTAATTGAGAAAGTTTATTTTGCCAAAGTTAAGGATGCACCAGTAACATACTTCAGGAGGTCCTTACAACATGTGCCCAAGTTGGTTGGGGTTTAGTTTGCTTTTATACATTTTAGGGAGATTTCATGCATCAATTAATACATGTAAGATATACAATGGTTCGATCTGGAAAGGCAGGACAACTCGAAGTGGGGACTTCCAAGTCATAGATAGATTTAAAGATTTTCTGATTAGTAATTGGTTGAAAGAGTTAAGTTATTATCTAAAGATCTGGAATAAATAGAAAGGAACGTCTGGTTTATGAGGAAGGGGTTGTGGAGATCAAAGTTTTATCATGCAGATGAAGCCTCCAGGTGGCAGGCTTCAGAGAGAATAGACTGTAAATGTTTCTTATCAGACTTAAGGTCTGTATTCATGTTAATACTGGTCAACTTTTCCTGAATTCCAAAAGGGAGGAGGGTATAATGTAACATATCCAACGTCCCCTTCCCATCGTGGCCTGAACTAGTTTTTCAGGTTAACTTTGGAATGCCCTTGACTGAGAGAAGGAGTCTGTTCAGATGGTTGGGTGGCTTAGAATTGTATTTTTGGTTTCTGGAAAGAAGGAAGGAAGGGAGGGAGGGAGGGAGGGCGGGAGGGAAAGAAAGCTTTACAGTATTGTAAATCTCCACAGGGTTACAATGATCACCTTTATTGGTCCATGACCAATTATTAAAGCTCTATTAAAGCTCAAATTCTAATAATATTGTGAATAATGAACTATAGGATAAGAATGTTTTTCAAACAAAACACATAGAAATGAAAGTAATTACTGGTATAAGAAACATGATAGAATGGCTATCAGCAAACAATTAAATAAAGGAGAAAATTCTGGAGTGCAATTACAATAAACTAAGCAAATGAACAGGTAAACTCCCTTTCTATTTTTCCCAGATGCAATCACATTCTCCTCATAGAATTAGAACCATATACACACACGCACACACTCACACCCCTCTTTAAATTGGGCAGCAAGAAGTTATATCAGAGCAATGTTTAAAAGCAGTATGTTCTTACATTAGAAAGAAACCAGAGGGTTTCTTCTCAAAATCATATGCAAAATTATAATGGTCTTAACTTCACAAAATGCAGTTCTGATTGAGTCACTCCACTGATTTAAAATCTTCAGTGGTTTCCTGTTACTTATAGAATTAAAATTAAAGTCTTAGGTCAGCCTCCCTAAAAGCAGAGTGTGAGACAGGGATTCTTGTGCGTGTGATTTAGTGAGGCGTGCTCTCAGATGAGAGGGATTGAGGGAAGCAGGAAGAACAGGTAGAAGAGGCCAAGCTAAGGTGTGGAATCAGCTGAAGTCTAGGCTCTACCTCATCCCATGAGAAGCTACAGAGCATAAACAGCACAGGCCTCATCTTGAAGCATGCCACAGGCTTTCACCTCCTCCAGATCAGTCAGCTATTGGTTGTAGATTACCCCCAGGAGGTAAGGGCTCTATCCTCTCAGGCAGTTCTGGGTAAGTTGGCTCCTACAGACCAAGGGGAATTCTCTGGAGGAGGAGGAAGCCATGAGCCGACTCCCAGAGCAGCTAGAGGGAGAACACACTGGCCAGGCAAAGGGGACCTGGGTGGGCACCAAAAGCATCTTCTATAGTTTTATAATCCAGCCCGAAATATCGGGCTGTCCCTCACTCCTGCTCTTCTTTACGAGTGAGACAAAGTAGGAGCAAGGCTTGGCTTCAGCTCACCCCCCACCAGAGCGTTTTTTTTACGCATTTCCACTGGTCATAAAACCCACACCACTACTTCACTGACTCCACAGCCATTAACAGTCATGCAAAGAAAATAGCCATTCTATATTGTTCCTCTGTACTTGCGTAATGTTTAACCGTGCCTTTTACTCGAAGAATTCCGTAAACGAGTCTTAAGAGATCCTAAATTGAACAAAGGTTGTGGAGTGTCCCATCTTGGGAAGGAATGCCGCACAACTGGTTTATAGCCTTGCTGCTGCAGGAAAGACCACCATGTGGCCCATCACTAAAGATAACCATCGCAACCAGATGTGCTGCCCTCATACCCTACCCCACACATGCTTTGCCCAGCCCAGTCTGCGTACCTAATCTCTGATGTCAATTCCCGTGCTTTGCCTGATAAAAAAATCCCTACCTGCTGACTCTTTTCAGGGAGCCAGCCTGAAAATCCTTGTGTCTCTGCTGTCTCCCTTGTCCCACAAGAGAGACCTATGTGGGAAATCTACTTGGCCCCCGTTGTTTATATCCATTACATTGGGAGTGTAAGACCCTTTGGTCTGTAACACAAGCCCTCTATCAGTGGTCAGTGGTCAGTGAACAGCACACACCCTTTCACAGTGCTGACTTTGCAGAGTCTGTTCCCTCAGGCTGGACTCTCCATTCCTCTTTCTCTCTTTGAAAGCTCTACTTTATTCTCTACAACCAAGCCCAGTTGTTGCCCTCTCACTCAAGTCTCCTTTGATCCCTGGAAAGGATCAATTACTCATTTTTTTCTATGGTTTCAAGGCCTTTTATATAATCCACTCTTATGGTACAGACATCATTTTAGATATGTTAAATAAGTTGACTTCCTGGCTAGATTATCAGTTCCATGAGGACAGGGATTACATGTGGCTTTTTTTCCCTATCCCCAGCATTTGCAACAGTGCCTGGAGTACAGTAGATGCCCTGTGACTGATTGATGAATAAATGGATGTCTACATGAGAACAATGTCCTTCTTTGTGGAAGAACAAAGTAATTCATTCAGGTTTTGCTTTCTATTTAAACTAAAGAATCCTGCTGAGCTGTGTCCCTGAAATAGACTGTGTAAGCACTCAGTTTACTCATAACCTGGGAGGCTTTTAGCTAAAATGTGCGTTGTCCATGTTAGTGGCATAGGGCATACACACAATTAAAAGAGGAGAATAAAGGGTCCTTGTTCAAGCAAATGCTGAGTCAATTATTGGGTCTCCCTGGCATTAGCCACTGGATTGAATTATCTCCAAGAGCAAAAACTGGAAAGCAAGGGGGTGAAAAGAAGGCACTGACATTAAAGCACAGAGGTCAGATTCACCTTGACCTCCCATCTTTTTGGATATAGTGATCACATAGAACGTGATGATCTTCTCATCAACTTTTGGACCAGCTCTCCCCACTTATGCCCCTCCCATCCAATATAAAAGAGACCTAAAATTTCTGATAACTTTTATCGAAATATAATCTATATACCGACAGTACAAGAATTATAATGGATTCATAAGTATAGATTAATTTTTTTAAGTAGGCACACCCATATAACTAACACCTTATCAGTAAGTAGAACATTAAGCAGCCCAGGAACTTGCTTTATTTCCTTCCTGTCACTTCCCTCCCAAGAGCTACCAGAATCTAGTGTCTAACATCGTTCAGCTGATTAGGGAATAAGGAGACTCATACAAGGGTGATTTTTTTTTTCTTCTTAGAACTTGTATTATTTTAAATTGATAAATCATAATTGTACACATTTATGGAGTTCAATGTGATATTTTGACAAATGTTTACAATAACGTGATTTAATCAAGCTAATTAACATATCGATTGTCTCACTTGACATTTTTTGTGGTGATACATATGAAATTTACTCTCTTGGTTATTTTGAAATTTACAATACATTATTATTGACTATAGTCAAACAAAAACCCCAAAACATAACAAAATGTTGAGACTCCTAAGGATAATAAGGTATGGAGAATGCAACGGAAGGCTTCTCCCAGGTGGACAAGCCACCTAGCAATCCTGTGAAGTGTCATGGAAACATGTGGTGATATCTTTAGTAGATGATGGATGCCTGCTTTTTCTGGTTTATGCTGTAACGTGAGTGTGTGTGTGTGTGTATGTGTATGTGTGTGTTCTAACCATATATTAAGAGAACAGAAATTTTTATTATCTGTGTCTTTATTTGAAAACCACTTGGCAATGAGACCTCTGGGGAAATGCTGCTCCATCTTTCAAAAGCAGATCTCCATTTTTACACATAGAAAAGAGAGTTTGTATGTGTGTGTGTGATTTGGTTTTCAACGGGAGCTCTCTAAGGCCCCTTCCTTATTTCAAGTTTTAAAATGCTATGATTCTACATATCATCAAATATAATAGAAAAGTTCAAGTTTAATATATCTTACAAAAATTGCCTTCCTGTAGATTACGCCCTTCAGCTATCATTTTAAACTGTAATTTGCAATTTTGAAATTCTCCCATAAAGGAAGATGCTTTCTTTAGTCAAAATAGAAGTAACTTAATTTTTATTGTCTGGCTAAATCAACCCACTTTTCTTTTCTTTTGTTTGATGGACTTGTCATGAAATTGTAGAGGTGCACTGTTTTCTAAGGAAATGAATATATTCTTTGGGTCTCAGTGAGTGACTCTAAAATGCATTTATGGTAAAATAGCTATAATTCTTTTATAGTTTTATTCTTAAATCCAGTTTTTAAGGGACAGTAAGTATTAATTAGTTCCAGTGGCCTTAAATGCAACTAAACATATATTTTGGAGTGTGTAATAAGCATGATACACTGGAGACACTGAGATAAGGTAAGAAGGCACAGGGTCTCTTCCCTTAAAGAGTTCACAGAGTAGTAGGGTTGGAGAAAATAAGGGGTCTGGAGGGGTCGTCTTTTTTTTTTTTTTTTTTTTTTTT